>NC_081182.1:157902354-158202354 GCF_029867415.1 Vicia villosa | reverse complement strand
TTGACAGCTCTACCAGTTTGGATGAGATTGTTCCTATTTTAGTCGTGGCTTCAAAATTGCTTGATGTTGTTTCCTCAGTTGAGAAACTTGCAAAGTCAGTACAAGAACTATCAACCTTTGAGAACTTTAAGAACAATAAAAGTAAATTTGTGGCAGAACAACAAAAAGAAGTTCGACGTCCATTTTATGATAGTAATGGATCTCAGCATGTTATTATAATTGACTAGGGGTAACAAAACGAGTTGAAACTTTGGACTAACCTATTTAACTAACTAATTTAGGTAAAAACGAGTTGAAGTTTTAAACTCAACCTATTTTGATATTGTATTGGTTTTAATTCAATCTATAAAATTGGGATTATTGCTGAAGTACTAATTTATTTTCGTGTTATTGTCCAAGTACTAAAATTGTATACATAGTATTTCAAGTAGTTAGAATGCAAAGAGTGGCTTATCTGTAAAGTTTCCCCTTTATGATTTTAGTGCTTGGATCTGATTTGCGAACAATACTCTTATGAATTTTCTCTCTTCTGATAAGCTTTAAAGTTTCAGCCGACAAAGCAACCAACCAAAATTTAAAGTAAAGGTCAGCGATCGCAATCTAGGTTGCAACATAATCGTGTTTAATGTTGCCAAAACCATAATAATACAATGGAGGCCCCATCGGTCACATTTGGCAGCAACCTCTACTGAATAACAATTAAAATCATCTCAATAATAAAGCATGTCATATTGTGATGTCAACTGTAGAAAATGTATTTAAGTACATTGGTTATGTTAAATGAGACCACATATATTGTCTATTTATAATATACATGATATCAATACAATATACATGATATCAATTATATGTTATTAATAATGAACTGAGTTTGTTATGCTTGTAATCCACCTGAGTCTCTAAGAAACTTAATAAACATATTTGTCAATATTTCTCTATGTGTTTGGTCTGCTCATCAAAAACCATATAGAGTGCAATGCGGAGTGTAGCTTGGTTGTCTCATGAGTTAATTGTCGTCCGAAGGTTTCCCATCCTGGCTTTATGCAAGCTCCTTTGAAATAAAAGAATCACAACCAATATCCTCAACATATGAAGCCTAAAAATGCGATCCCCCACAAATGAAGTGGATAAAGCAATGATGTTATGCGATGCAACAACATGGGATCAAGGTCCATATAATCTTAGTAACCACTGTATAATCCTCGGAATAACTGATGTAGGTCAGATGTCATGAGATCAAAGGTCTAGCATAGGTATCACGGAACCATAGGAACAATAGTCACCATCAGAACTGAATAGTCACCAACGGTACCTGTCATGTATATCCCTCCCCACTCACAGGTGAATCTAGGCCAGGGTAAGGTCATGAAACATATTATACGGTCCGCCCGAAGGTAAGCATCATCACAGCGCGGATGCGGGTGATGATAATACCTCCGTTTGAAACCACAACTCTGCTCGTGGTCACATAATCCATCCCGAGACGTACACCTCGAGACAAACCATGCTCCCACTTTATCCTAGGGTTCCTATGGTTCACACATAGCCTGGGTATTGGGCCTTTTACCTCATAGAATCATCCCACCCAACCTGCAAACAGAGAAAATATGTGGTCCCCACGGGGACCCATAATATAGTCCAGATGCATGCGGAAAGTAAACAGGATATGCAAGCAAGAAATAAACATGATATGCAAGCATATATATACAAATGATGCAAACATATATATAAAACAAAGAAACACCCAATAAAACGAAATAAACAAAGGCTAGGATCGACTCGCTAAGTACGGACCCGCAATAGGTCTAACGTCCCCAGCAGAGTCGCCAACTGTCGCACGCTCGCGAAAAATGAACAGAGTCGCCACCAATTTATTTATCCCAAAAGGGAAAGGGATATCAGAAAACCTGGCAAAGAATAAGAACAAGGTCTTTTGACCAGAGAACCTAGGTACGGGAGTCGGTTACGCAAAGGGAAGGTACTAGCACCCCTCACGCCCATCGTACTCGATGGTATCCACCTATGTTTGTTTCTATCTAAAGGGTGTGTACTATATCTATGTCTATATGCGAATGAATGAAAAATGTAGGGAAAATAAAGAGTTGTACTCGCACGGGCCCTACCCCGCTGCCTACGTATCCTTTTCAGGAATCAGAGTTACCGTAGCTCGGCTCACATGTTTCTGTTTGTTTTTGTGTTTTTTAGTTGGGCGGAGTTAACGTTCACGCTCTTGCATAAGGGATCGACCTACGATGCGTTCGAGCGGAAATAACATTGCCCTTAGAAAGAAGAAAAAGAGAGATTGGTTTGTGTCTTTTAGGGTAGATGAGTGATGAACAGTTCCCAATACCGGGCCACTCACCACTTTCTCTACTTTGCGATTTGAATCATATAAAAGTGTATAACGGTAGAGAAACATATTAGGGAATGAATCCCACTCATCTCTCTTCCATTATATAGTGATTGAGAAACAGATTAGGGAATGAATCCCACTCATTTCTCTCCCACTAAGTGATTGAGAAACAGATTAGGGAATAAATCCCACTCATTTCTCTCTCACTATCAGTAACGTGTGATTCGCCTCTTTTATTTATTAAGTATTTTAAAAGTTGAAAAGGAAAAGAAAATGAAATGGGGGAGACTAGCCTAAGTATTATTCTAACCTAATAGTTATGAAAGAAAACTAGCCTAAAGTCATGTTATTGATTGGAAGTCCAAAGATCTAATGGACATACAAAATAAAGGCACAATTACAAACAAAATCAAGTAATACAATGATACAAAATTGGTAAAAAATCACGAAATGAAACAAGTCAAAATATAGTACAAAATTGAACTAAAATACTACTATTTTTATGAGTTTTTTTTATGAGAAAATTCTAAGACTAAAATTAATCCTAAAAGTGGCCTAAAAATCTAACAAGTTTCATTGATTTTATTACCTAAAAATCTAACAAATTATGATTTTTATTGTTTCATCACTAAGAAAAAAAATAAAAGAAAACCATGTTAAAAAACCTAAAAATCTAATAAGAGAAAATATGATCAGGGAGGGGTGTAAGCTGAAAACAGGGATGTGATTAGTAAAACGCTGGGCCCAAAGGTGTTGGCCCAGGGAAAGTGAGGCCCAGGAGGGTTTTGTTTCAGTATGGTTTGCAACCAAAAAAGTGTTATGGGCTTAAGGGGGAGGCCTAAGCAATTCGGCCAGGCCCATGGTTGATTTGTTATTTAGATTTTATTGAAAAAATTAATCGAAAAAAAAAGGAATTAATTAAAACGAAAATAGGAAATTAGGGTTACCAATGTGACGTTCCCAATTCCTTCAAACCGAACTCGGCTCCCTCCTTCATCACAGACGGCGGCGACGGTACACACCGACAGGTCTCAACAGCGTGACTCCACGATCTCTTCTCCTCACTCTCAATCGTTTCCTCTCCAACGTCTCTCACTCTCAGGCTTTCTTCATCTCTCGATCAAGCTTTCTCCAATCGTTTCCTCTTACGAATAACGCCGCCACGCCGGTGAGTGCTTCCTAGCAGCGGTGTCTCAGAAAACTCAATCGATGTCACCTCAGCCACCCTCCGTCTTTGACTCGTCTTCTCCTTCTATTACTCAGTCACGCAAATTCGATGACACCTTATTGATTGTGATGATTTCTGAAGTGAAAACATAGAGATGAAGATTGTGAATTTCTGAGTTTTGTGGAATAGGAAGGTGAAGATTCTCCGTTGTGTTTGATGAAGAACGTGGATTTTGTAGTTTGAAGATTTTTGATGAAGTTCTTGCAGATCGCAATTGAAGATGGAGAACGTCGCGGTAATGTGATGATCTTCCTTCTCTGATGCTCTTTCTCTCTTCCTTTTTCTGAATTATTATCGTGTTCCCTTTTTCAGAATTCTTTATGATGATTGAAGCAGAGTGAAAAACTATGAAGATCTTGTTTACGTTTCTGTTAGGGATTTTCTGGAGATTGAAGAATAGAGAGTGGAGAGGATGAAGAAGAACTGAGATTGAAGTTGAAGAAGATGGATTGTGTTGAGAATGAAGATGAGATTGAGAGTGAAGAACTGAGAATCGAAAGGGGATAGAAGAGATGGAAGAGTGAAGGAGATGGTTCAGGAAGTGGTTGAAGTGTTATGGAGATTGATGAATGATTAAAGGTAGTGAAGAAGATGAATTGAAGAATGTGGAGAAAATGAAGAAATGGTGGACCTTCTCAAATGTGAATGATGCTGATGATATATAGAGGTGAGTTCTCTTCTGATTTTTCAGTTATCTCTTTTTGTTATAGCTCTATTGATTCAGTTACATGGTTAGGAATAGCTGTTAGTTAGGAATGTTAGGGTATGGTTTGAATTTTGTTATGAGAATGAGGGCTGGTTAAAATTCTGTTATTCGGTTAGGTTTTTCTGTTGAGAAGTTAGTTACAAACCGTTTTGGTTAGTTTTGTTTTGAAATCCTGTTTTGTGGTAGAATGGGGTTATCTACTGATTTTCGTAGTTTGGTTTGAGGTGATGATGTCAGTTTTGAAATTGAGTTGATTTCTGTTATAGTGGGATCGCAAAACAATTATCAGTATGAGAAGCTAGTAAGAACAATTAGGAGGCTTGGTTTTACATTGTGAACATGTGTGTGATGCAAATTTTGTTTGAATGTTGCAGGTTAGGGAACTGTCTGCAAAATTGAAGCTTGAAATAATGAGTGTCTTATAGTTCCTATGTGAGATGATGTATGCAGGTAGTTCAATGTAGCTTATGAGCTTATAGACCTCATGTTTAGAAATAATCATTTCATTTTTCTTATTACATGCTCCAAAATTGTAGAAACAGTAAGGTATTGGAATGGTTTGTAAGGTGAATAAAGGTTGTAATTTTTGAATGAACATGAATGAGGTTTGATGAAAAATGTGCTGAAACTTGTAGAGTTGAATTTGAACGGATCCACATGGACCCTGTGTGAACACCATGCTTTGAAAAATGATCTCGAATAAACTTTCCTAGTATCAATCTTCAAATCCACCTTATTGAATCTCTAATTCAATATCAAGTATCATAGCCCAACCATGTACAAGTTCAACAAGTCTTTGAATTGGCAAAGCCTCTTCTCTTGATTTTGAAATGATAATGAGATGAAGCTTGTAGTTTCTTTTGTGAAGAAACTTGAATTTAATGAAAAGTGAAGCATTCCAAGTGACTTTCTTATGATTTTCAATATTATCTTCGTGAGACTCAAAGCTATTCTCCTCTAATTGCCTCTTGAATTGAATGACCTTTCTTATTTCTTGAGCTCTTGCGAACCAATTAGCTTCATATCCCATACTTGCCCTTTAGTGAAACTTTAGTTCAATACTTGAATTTAAAGTTCAAACTAACTTTCATTTTGGAAGCACAACAACTTAATAAGCAAGCCTTTGACTTTGATATCTTTACCCTTTTTCCACCTTCACCATGATACAAACCATGTAACCTAATGACAATGAAGTCCATAATAACCATGAATCTAAACCCCGACTTCACAGTCCAATACTGAAAGAAGAACCAAAGGAATCCAACTTGAGTGAACTAGAAGATATAATTTCCAAGATCCTTGATCCCATGCCAAATATATTTATTAATGATGCATGATGTGTTAAATGACCTAGTGGAGGTATGCAGATGAAATGCGGAGCTAAAGCCAATTAGAAATTAAGGGGTAGGACAAATTTGGAGTATGACAGTACGTAGCTACCGGACGTCGGTGTTAGCTGGTTCAAATAATCTTGGGAGATTTGTGAATTATGGAATCATTGCTCTTCGCTAACAGACATAAGACAAGTTACCTTCTGATTCTTAAGATCTTCAAGATCAATCATGTAAATGTTGTTCTTTCTCTTGCTTGTAAATAGGATTGAGCCATCCTTCTGATTTACAGCCTTGCAAGACTTTTGATCAAAGATTATGTCATAACCATTGTCACTTAATTGACTTATGGACAACAAGTTATGAGCTAATCCATCTACCAGAAGAACATTAGTTATGGAAGGAGAGTTACCAGTACTTATTGTTCCTGAGCCAATTATCTTGCCCTTCTGATCTCCTCCAAACTTAACTTCTCCAGCAGATTTAAGCACCAGGTCTTGGAACATAGACCTTCTTCCCGTTATGTGTCGAGAGCACCCAGAGGTCAGGTACCATGACATGCTTTCCTTTGTCTTCTTTGCAGCCAAGGATATCTGCAACGAGAATAATCTTTTCCTTAGGTACCAACATTTTCTTGGGTCCTTTCTTGTTAGTTCTCCTCAAGTTCTGATTGAACTTGGGTTTAGCATTATAAACAACAGGAGGTACAACATGATATTCCTTATTCTGAGTTACATGATATTTTCTAGGTTGTGTCACATGCTTCTTAGTGTGTGTAATGTGAAAGCTTTTGGCATGTGATGTGAGCCTAATATCATGGGAGTGGCCATACTTGAACTGATCATACAAAGGCTTGTATGTGATTTTCATGTCATCTACAGATTCAAGTTTGTATGGGGTATCACCCTCATAGCCAATGCCAACTCTCTTGTTTCCACTAACAGCATATATCATAGAGGCGAGTTGACTTCTTCCAATACCTCTAGATAAGAACTTCCTAAAGCTTAAGTCATATTCTTTCAGAATATGGTTCAGACTATGAATGGACTTATCTGAGTCAGAAGGAGATCCAATATCTTTGGATAATTTTAAAACTTTTTCCTTCAGTTCAGAATTTTCCACTTCTAGCTTCTTAGTTTCAGAATCAAATAGCTTTTGCAGCTTTTTGTATTTGATACTAAGATGAGCCTTGAGTTCCAGAAGTTCTGTTAAACTGGAAACTAAATCTTCTCTAGATAGTTCAAAAAATACCTCTTCAGAATCTGATTCGCCTTGAGTTCCATCAGCGTAATGTTTGCCTGCTCGCCTTCAGAGTCTGATTCTGAATCTGATGAATCTGAATCATCCCAAGTTGCCATAAGACCTTTCTTCTTATGAAACTTCTTCTTGGGCTTTTCCTTCTAAAGCTTTGGACACTCACTCTTGTAGTGACCTGGCTCATTGCACTCAAAGCACGTGACCTTCTTGTCATATCTTCTGCTTCCAGAAGATTCTCCTTTTTCAAGCTTCTTAGAACTTATTAAGTTCTTGAACTTCCTATGCTTGCTCTTCCAGAGTTGGTTTACCCTTCTGGAAATCATGGACAATTCATCTTCTTCTTTTGATTCTGATTCTTCAGAATCTTCTTCTTCAGCCTGAAAAGCGTTAGTGCATTTTTTATAATTAGATTTTAATGCAATAGACTTACCTTTCTTCTGAGGTTCATTAGCATCCAGCTCTATTTCATGACTCCTCAAGGCATTGATCAGCTCTTCCAAAGAGACTTCATTCAGATCCTTTGCTATCTTGAATGCAGTCACCATTGGGCCCCATCTTCTGGGAAAGCTTCTGATTATCTTCTTGACATGATCAGCCTTTGTGTAACCCTTGTAAAGCACTTTTAATCCAGCAGTTAGAGTTTGAAATCTTGAGAACATTTTTTCAATGTTTTCATCATCCTCCATCTTGAAGGCTTCATATTTCTGGATTAAGGCAAGAGCTTTGGTCTCCTTGACTTGGACATTTCCTTCATGAGTCATTTTCAATGATTCATATATGTCATAGGCAGTTTCCCTGTTAGATATCTTCTCATATTCAGCGTGAGAGATAGCATTCAGCAAAACAGTCCTACACTTGTGATGATTTTTGAATTCTTTCTTTTTATCATCACTCATTTCTCGTCTTGTCAGCTTTATTCCTCTAGCTTTCACTGGATGTTTGTAACCATCCACCAGAAGATCCCATAAGTCACCATCTAAACCATGAAAGTAACTTTCAAGTTTATCTTTCCAATATTCAAAGTTTTCACCATCGAATACTGGTGGTCTAGTGTAACCATTGTTACCATTTCCATTGTGGTGGAGTTTCAACCATCTTGACTTAGCATTTTTCTCTTCCTGAATCTTTTCTAACACGGTTAAGTGCTTGCACCTTAGAACCGGCACTCTGATGCCAATTGAAGGATAGTAAAACACTTAGAAAGGGGGGATTTGAATAAGTGTGACTTTAAAAACTCTTAAGATAAAAACAATTGCACAATGTTTTTTATCCTGGTTCGTTGTTAACGAAACTACTCTAGTCCACCCCCTTAGAGTGATTTACCTCACCTGAGGATTTAATCCACTAATCAACCTTGATTACAATGGTTTTCCACTTAGATACCTTCTAAGTCTTCTAGAGTATTCTCATCACACCTTGATCACTCTAGGAACCTTTTACAAATTAATGTAAACAAATTCTTACAAGAGTATTACAATGCTTCTTATTAAGCTATAATCACAACTGTGATATTTCTCTTAAGTTCCAAGCTTAAATCTCACTAAGATATTACAACAGTAATGTGAGGTTGAAGATGAAGTTTGAGAGCTTTTGAATTTGACATCGTTTCTGTATTTTGCGCAAAGATTTCGTATTCAGCTTCTCATCAGAACTTCTATTTATAGGCGTTTTGAGAAGATGACCGTTGGGAGCATTTAATGCGTTGCATGATCCGTACAGCATTGCATTTAATGGTTCACTCTTTTGTCAACTACCTCGAGCCTTGATTTTCCTGCTTTAACTGACTTTGTCTTTAATACCTTCTAACGTTCCTTTTGTCAGTCAGCGTAGCCTGCCATCTTGTACTTGCTTCGGATCTGATGTTTGTAGATACAACGTTTGAATTAATCAGAGTCAAACAACTTGGTGCAAAGCATCTTCTTGTCTTCTGACTTTGAAGTGCTTCTAGCGTGATACTATAAGAACTTCAGTGCTTCTGCTTCTGATCTCAAGTTCCTTCTGATGCTTCAATAGACCATGTTCGGATTCTGCTTGACCATCTTCTGATGTCTTGCGAGAGCATGTTCTGATGTTGCATACTGAACCTTCTGAGTCAGTGCTTCTTGCGCTGATTTGTGCATACTCTATATATATTTCCTGAAATGGAAAATGCATAGGATTAGAGTACCACATTGTCTTATACAAAATTCATATACATTGTTATCATCAAAACTAAGAATATTGATCAGAACAATTCTTGTTCTAACAGATCTTGCTTCACAGCTTCAATCAAGAACACAATACTCAACTCTTACCTACAGTTTTCGAGTGATAACAATAACTTCTCTTACCTACAAATTTCCAGAAGGACATGGTAGCCATCCCACAACCTGGGTGATCTACCTATAGAAACCCTAATGACTACATCTTTTCTAAATTCGGTTTCCTATATAAAACTAGGTTACAAAGGTTTCTATTTATAACCTATTCCTAATTGGACTTGGGCTTACAAATCGCAACACTCCTTGCTGTTACAAATCAGCAGATATCTTCTGCTACAATCAAGGTCTTTTAATCATAAGTTTCCTAATTTATCTCCTAAATTAGAAATGGATAAATCTTCAATCTTCTGATCTGATTCTTCAATATTTTGACTTGATTCTTTTGACCTTTAAATTTGTGCCACATAGGATTACATAATATTCACAGAATATTCTGTATCTGTTGAGAATCAAACTGAATCTTCATTCCAGTTTTACATGCGTGATGTCATGACATTCCATACAACATCTTGCTTTTGTACCTGTTTTGTTATTTTATATTTGCAAGATTACACATTGTATTATATTTTGCTGCATTTATGTTTTAGCCAAACATAGATGCCAATCAGAAAATAAAAGCACCAAAAATCTCCCCCTTTGGCATATTTTGGCTAAAACTATACATTCATTAAAAATACAGCATAACATAAATGCTTCAACTTTCAAGACAACAAGGAAGAACATAATTTTACATTCTCAGAATTAGGCTTCAATCAACATCTTCTGTTCTTCAGGTCTTGAACCACATCATAACATCTTCAGTCTGCTACAAAATCCTTTGTTTCTTTTTATAGTAAAAATCAGAAGATGATATTCCTCTCCCCCTTTTTAGACATAATATGACAAAGAATTGTCCGATGTCATAATATGCAGTGGAACACATTCATGCAACACTGATGTACATGAGGAAGATGATGGGAGAAGGCCTTTGTCTTGGAGGACCAATGGTGGCATAAGAGAACCCTTACTCAGTCTTGAACTAGAAACCAAATCCTAGCTTAGAGCCTGAGAGTGAACTTGAGTGAAAACTGCCCACCAGTCCTAGTAACTCAGAACACAAATCACAATTGTGTTCATAACTTATATCACAAATCACAACGAAAATGGTTCCTATAATGAAGGTTGTATATGATGGAACATCTTTTTTGTTATTGCAAAAAAACCCATGGTAGAGACAACCAACATCCCCAACCCGTGTTTTTCTTTTTCTGGACAGGTTTTGGCAAAGCAACCCATTAGAATACCAAACCCAAACACGACTTATAAGGACACACATGAATGACATCTTGAGAGAGTTTGATTTCTGTAGTCTGTGGAGACGCCATTATATAGCCATTTGAGATTTTAGGAAATAACGATGGTCTTTGGTCTTGTTCAACGATCAAACGGTTAATTAGAAAACAATTCCAAAAGCAATTACTCTTTCCAAAGCAGCTTTTGACTGTTTTTATGATAGGAGTTATCCTTAAATACCAGTGCATGCATAGTCATTGATTGTACTTTACACCGACCACTGATGTGTAGATAAACTTCAAGACAGATTTCCTTGTTTGACTTAGAATATTCAATGTCTTTAAACATGTTATGACATCATGTCAGACATTGTCACTTTTCTTCCTTGTAAGCACATAGCTCAATATTCTTCAAAAGATTAAGACAAAGCATCCTATGGACCAAGTAACAGACTCCCCACTTACTCTTCTGACTCACTAGTCGTAGACATAGACTTCTATTGTTCTTAAAACCTTGAGACTGTTTAATGCAACCGTGAAGAATCTTTCAACACTCGTAGACATGCAACTACCTCATCAGTGTAGAGAAAGAATTGTGGATTCCAGTTGCACATGGATAGATTCAACCATTCACAGATAACTGACAATAATGTCACATTTTCTTCATGATGTTAAAGTATTTTTGACTAAGATACTTTTTTTGACATAAGAAGTCACTCCCCTTATCTGAGATAGTTTGAGCTTCTTCAAGGAAAAAACTTGTAATGATGAATGGAAAATATAAGACGCATCTTCATATCTTCAAGAGAGCACCCTCTGTTTAACTATCATGCTGAACACACTCATTATGACAATGTTGCTCCTTTACATTAAATACTCACACCATAAATTAGATGTAATAACATTGTGTCTGTCATTAGTACTACCAGTATATTCCACAAGGTTCATATCTCTTTCTGCAACAGACCCTTGTCTACCAACTTATCTCCTCCAGAAATGATCAACTGATGACCTCTTGACATTAGAAGCACACACAGAGAGGTTGCCATAAACTCAACATAAAGAACTGCCACTTCTTGTACTTTGTTGAGCATCACCTTACCATGTTTGTATCAGATCATGGTCTGCTTAAGAAAATTAGAAATCCTTCTTGATATGATGTTTCTCAATCTTACACATTGAATAACATGCTCCTTTATTTTGAATCGGAAGGATCCTCCTTTATCTTCAGCTGTGTTGATCAGATCATAGAACTTTTGTCTTCATAGTCATATTCACGAAGTGAAGTCTTCATTATGAAAGTAATTATGTATTTCCAGAACACATTACTAACATCCAGATCAGAACCTACCCATTCTAATCCATATTATGTCTGAACTGCCACTTTAGACAATAATGTCGCTTTTTCAAACTTTGCATGCATATTCCAAGACATTTTTCCAGGATAATAGCACATTGTGATGTTGACATCACCCAAGATATAAGTTCGTCTGACACCCAACCTCAAGCAAACTCTGACTATCCATAGAGATAACACGTCTCTATAGAATGTATTGGAACACAAGAAACAATTTGTGTTCAGGACACGGAACAAGACTCTACTCTTTACAAAACAACTGTAAAGATGGCCTCAGACTTAGAAATTTCTGAACACTATCCTTAAACCCTATGATTGTCACAATTTGACAACCATAACCTAGACTCTAGACTTTCCTCATATCCGAAAGAAGAACATGAAAGACTCAAACAATACTCAAACAAAACGGAAAAGACTCTAGAAACCTGAGCAATTTAAACAACATACCTGGACTTTAACCAAAGTATTGATCAAGAGATGTTATTTGAAGAAGAACTGCACCAGGTGGACTTGTGCATAGGTTGGAACATGCACTAAGTCAAAACAAGTGATACACACCATCAATACATGTCTTCAGATGATAATGCAAAGAATATTCCTTGCTGGTCTTAAAGAATAAACATGACTTGAGTTATGTTCTAACATCTTGTGTGACATTGTTTTTCTGGCTTAAAGATTAGTCTTTGAAGGACTTTCCATTTGATTAGAAGCAGAATAACATTGTCTTTGCTGATCTTTGTACTTTCTTACTCCCCCTGAGATATACAAATTTAGGAGATATTTTATGTTCATCCTTGAAGCTCCCTTCATTTGGAATTTGCCACAGTTTCCAAGTTTAGAAATCTCAGTTTACTTGCTATACAAGACTCAGATTTCCACACTCTGCAACTTGAAGTAGAAGAAACTATGAATGTATAACCATAAATTAATCTTCAGCATACATGTCTAAGATTTTCATACAGACATTGTAAATATCCAGCTCCCATCAAGATCAGAGTCAGTATGCTTCACCAGATACTCTTGCTACACTTCCTTAATTTGTGAAGATAATAGTGAACAGGACCTTTGGTTCACACTAGTCCTTGAATACATAACTAGAAGGACTTCTCATCTAATAGGTACTAAGTCTCCCGTCAAAGTACTTATTAGTTACTCAGTAAGATTTACTATTCACACTAGTTCATCCTGACTGGTTTCTTCTTCTCAGTCTTGCATCCAGGTTCTACACCCAATAAGTACTAAGTCTCCCGTCAAAGTACTTACCAGTTATTCAGTTAGAATTTGCTACTCACACTAGGTCATTCTGACTGATTACCTCTTCACATTTAAACTCTCCTCTCTTGGCAAACACAATACAAAGAAACTGAAGATCTTGAGATGATGTTGTGACATCTGATATGACATCACCCTTCATGGTTCTTGGTTAACATCTTTAACATATAATTCATAACACTTGGGGTGGAAACAGAATAATGTAATTATCACCAATATCCAGACATATCAAGGAATACAATAGCCAGCATCTCAATAAGCTTTTCGTCAGACTTCCATTCTGATTTTGAGATGATGGATGCGATAGTCTGTACCTATAGAGGAGATTCCCTCATCTAGGTTTCTGGAACAGACTTAGTTATAGCATAACTCTAGTCAGATTCTTCTGAGCCATCTGACTTCCTTGATATTACCCTTTTTGGATAACAACTAGGGCAGTGAACATTCTTGACCATATTTCACTGTGGTTGAGACACAGTATTCAGCTCCAACAACTGCTCAATGGTTATGATTGAAAATACATATATCTGGTTCCATTGATCAGAGGAAAATACCAGATTTAAGCTCATCTGATTTAAACATAAAGAATCAGAAAGGAATACCTTCATGAGTTTTCTTTGGCACTGAGCTTTTTACCTCTAACAGAATTGGAGTAGAAGCACATGTTAATCGTGTCCTGAACAACTTATAGTCAGATGTCTCCTCTTCCAGACCAGGAATAGGTTCCAAACCAATGTTCTCACACTACATTAGTTTAGCACCAGAACATCTATTGTTCATCTAGTAGCTGCATACCAATTCTTAATGTCCTAACATCCAGTAGGACATCTGTTCCTCCTTCTAGGAACACTCCAACCTTGAAATTTTTCAAGGTTCACACTTGTAGATGATTATGAATATCATTGATTAGTTGATATTCAACAACTCTAATAAACCATGCCATTATGAGTGGACTTGAGAGATTTCTCAAGTATCTTTGACACTTTAATTATAGGTGTAAGGTTCTGTCATACATTCTGTTGAATATAAATAACCCTATAATCTTTCTTATACAATTGGGATTGCACAGAGGCTATGCAGCGGAAAATAGCCATACTTCAATAGAATTCACACAATGCTTACTCCAAGTATTAGTTGTAAGCATGACAACTAAGGATTGACTACAACTCAACCCTGCACAATGCTTGCTTCTGCACCAAGCAACAAACTAGACCTAACCAACATCCTGAACTGATAAACTCACAAAGATTCAGAGGTTACCTTATCAATATCTTCACTCCCGTATGAAGGTTTTGATGCATTTCTTCTCTGTCCATAGATATTGGTTGAATTAGTTAAATTCAAATTCTTCACTCCCGCATGAAGTCTTTGAATTTTGCACTCCTTTATCCCAGCATCACAGCTTTAGGTCAGGTTGGTCTAATTCTCCAAATATAGGTCCATCCTCCACTTCAAGGGACCATACAATATGAACATTCCTTGTTCAAACAATCTTCTACCTTCAGCACAACCCGAACGTATCCCTCATGGAACTCATCCAGAAACAGACTGGATGCCTGCTCTGATACTAATTGAAATTCTGGTATGACAGATTCCAGATGTCACTTACGATGTCAAGACATTTGATTTGTTATTAACTTAGAAAAGGCAGAACAGAAAGATCCCCAATTTTCAATTACCCCTAAGAAGGAGTCCATGAGTACTGGGATCATGTATGTTCAGTCAACATAACCAGATTGTAGACTTTATTGGTTCTGTAAAGGAACAACTATCAAACCTGAACCTGATGTTATACACAATGCTACAACATCCAAGACTTAATAGACAATACAATGCAGAAGATAAATAACACAGTGAATTGTTAACCCAGTTTGGTTTAACTACCTACTCTAGTGGCTACCAAGCCAGGAAGAAGATTTCACTATCAGTAGTACTATTTTGTGTAAACAACCTTTGGTTTACAGATAAACAACCTCTGATTTACCTAGTCACTACCCAATGCAAAATTTATCTTAGAACTTCATCTAAGACAAGAGAACCTTTACTCACTCCCTAGTGATACGTAACTGTTACAACCCTGCAACAGCTATTTACACAATTAACAATAAACAATAGCTTGATCTTGCTTCACAGCTTCAAACAAAAACACAATACTCAACTCTTACCTGCTGGTTTCGAGTGAGAACAATAACTTCTCTTACCTACAAGTTTCGAGAAGGACATGGCAGCCATCCCACAACCTGGGTGGTCTACCTATAGAAACCCTAATGACTACATCTTTTCAAAATTTGGTTTTCTATATAAAACTAGGTTACAAAGTTTTTTATTTATAACCTATTCCCAATTGGACTTGGGCTTACAAATCGGAGCACTCCTTGCCGTTACAAACCAGGAGATATCTTCTGCTACAATCAAGGTCTTTTAATCATATGTTTCCTAATTAATCTCCTAAATTAGAAACTGCTGAATCTTCAATCTTCTAATCTGATTCTTCAATATTCTGACTTGATTCTTTTGACCTTTAATTCTGTGCCACATAGGATTACATAATATTCACAGAATATTCTGTATCTGTTGAGAATCAAACTGAATCTTCATTCCAATTCTGCAGGCACAATGTCATGAGTTGATGTCATGACATTCCATACAACATCTTGCTTTTGTACCTGTTTTGTTCTTTTATATTTGCAAGATTACACATTGTATTATATTTTGCTGCTATTATGTTTTAGCCAAACATATATGCCAATCAGCCAATAAAAGCACCAACAGTCACTTTATTCAATTTACGATAATCAATACAAAGTCTCATACTTACATCCTTCTTCTTAACCAACAACACTGGAGCTCCCCACGACGACACACTAGACCTCACAAACTTCTTCTCAAGCAATTCCTCCTATTGCTTCTTCAATTCAGACAACTCTGATGCATACATCCTGTACGGTGCCATAGACACTGGTCTAGTACCAGGTACAAGATCAATAGAGAACTCAACTTCTCTCTTAGGCGGTACATCAGGAAATTCATCAGGGAAAACTTCAGGAAATTCTCGCACCACCTTTAACTCTTCTATTATCGCTTGATTCTCGACAGACATTGATGCAACCAAAGCAAACACTTGCACTTCCTCCTTCACCATCATGCGAAACTGTCTAGTAGACAACAATTCGAAACCTTCCTCTTCTAGAGTAGAGAACCTCACTGACTTTTCAAAACAGTTGATATGGACATGGTTATGCTCTAACCAGTTCATACCCAAAATCACATCCAAACCTCTTAAGGGCAAGTAGGGGTGGGAATAGGCCAGGCCGACCTACAGGGGCCTATAGCCTAGCCTACTTAAGGCTAGGCCAGGCCAGGCCTATTTGATAAAAAGGCTAGTCTTGGGCTTTTTTAAAAGCCTATTTAATAAAATAGGCCAGGCCTAGGCTATTAAAAAAGCCTATAAAGCCTTGTTGGTCGGCCTATATTTTCATATATATTAAAATTAGTCTAAATAGGTTGACCTATATATGCATATATATTAGAAAAAATGTTAAATAGATTGGTCTATATATGCATATATATTAGAGACAATGCTAAATAGGTCAGTCTAAGTGTTCATATATATGCGACCTATAAGGCTTCATAAGTAATATGAATTAATTGAAAATATTAATAAGAAAGAGGCTTTTAAATAGGCTTTCAGGCCAGGCCAGACTTTTAAAAAGGTTAGGCCAGGCTGAAAAAACGAGCCTATAGTAGGCCACAGGCCAGGCTCAGGCCTTGTAAGTTTATCGTAGGCCAGGCCCAGGCCTTATAAAGCCTAGCCTAGCCTATTCCCACCCCTAACGGCAAGCAAACAAAATCAACAACAAAGTCTCTGTCAAAATCTACACGGGACACTTTAAACACACAAGAGAAGTGGTTAACGATCCCTTAGCCGGAGTATCAACAACCATCTCTCTGTTCATAGCTCACTACTCTAGAAGTATCGACAACCATCTGCTTATGCTTGCACTCAGGTGCCACATCTCCAACCTCACCACAACGGAAACATCTCCTAGCATCAGAAGTACAGACATTACGTTTGTGACCAGCCTTGCCACACTTGAAGCATACAACACCAGCAGTAGCATCTCCCCCACTAGTTCTCTTTCCCTCAGCAGCTTTCTGCTTACCCTGGCCAATTGGAGCATCATAAGGCTTGCCACGACCTTGTTGACAATTGCCCCGCTTCTCATTAATAACCCGATAATGAGCATTGTTTTCTTCCTCATAAATCCGATAACTATCAACCAAATTAGCAAAGACACAAATCTTTTGGTAACTAACCGCCTTCTGGATTTCTGGACGCAACCCATTCTCAAACTTGATACACTTTGAAAATTCACTAATTGGTCCATCATAGTGTTGGTAACTTAGCCAGCTCACCAAACTTAGCAGTATACTCCACAACTAACTTATTCCCCTGCCTTAATTCAAGGAATTCAATTTCCTTCTTGCCACACACATCCTCAGGAAAGTACTTCCTCAAGAACTCCCTACGGAACACAACCCAAGTGATTTCTGAAGGTTGAGAAAACACTTAGAAGGGGGGGGGGGGTACAGTGCACGAGCCAAACTGCTGGTGACTAACAATCCTGAACAAGCCAACCACTTGTGACTAACCAATCTTCTAAGACTCAAATAGCCTTAGACTTCTTGAGACTTCTGAACCACTTGTGTTTTTCTGATTAATTGTGATGTTTGCTACATTTTCCTAAATTTTACCGTTTTTGAGTCGAGTCAGTCGGTAAGTATTAATTATGCTAATATTTTACTTATTACTTTCCATGTGTGTAATTATTATGTTTTGGGTGTTAATTGGTTAGAATTAATGTTTAGTAACATTTGGGCCAAAATTGGAATTTATGAGAGTTGAGTGGGTGAAAATGAGAAGTAGAGAAATAGAAAGAGTTATAGAGAGAAAAAGAGATATTTTGGAAAGAAAGAAAGAAAACTTGTGAAGAGAAGAGAAAGAAGAGAAAAACAAAGAGAAGAAGAGAGTTGTAGAAATCCAAACCAAGCTAGAGCCAAGAATCTAACCAAGGTAAGGGGGTGAATCTAGTTTATCTTGATTGTATGATTCTTATAGTTTTGTTTGTTTTTTTCTTGTTCTTGCTCTTTTCTAAGTTTGACCAACAATGGTGGATTGGGTGTTTTGTGAGTTTTGAAGTTATAAACTTGATTTTATGGTGTGTATGTGTAGTATGATGATAGATATCCCCATTGATCATGTTTCTTTTTCATTTCTCCATGTTTTCTTGCTCAAGAAGGAATTATTAGGTTATTGACATTTAGTGAGTGAACCATGGATCATTGATTGTTAGAGTGAATATATGGCATGTATGGGTTGTGTAGGATGTGTAGGGAAGCTTATTTGAGGTTTTGAGATGATTGGGTGGGATTTTGCAGGTCTGTTGCAGAACTGATTTTTCTAGGTTTACGCAGGTCCGCTGAGCGGCCTAGGGTCCGCTGAGCGGAGGTTCTTTTGCAGGAAAATCTCTGTGGAGGTCCGCTGAGCGGAGTTTCTGCAATTTTGTCTGATAATTTTCTGTCTGGGTTCGCTGAGCGGAGCTCAAGCGGACTGTGCGAAATATAGATTTTCCAAACTTCGTTTCGTTGTATCTTTAGAACCGTAGGTCGTTTCTACGCGCCGTTTGAAGTATTATGGGAACCCTTGAGTATGCTTTATGATGAAGAGGAGTGTGTTGGTGGTTGAATGATTTTTCATAAATGTATTTTGTGAAATGATATTTGCTAATCAAGTATGTTTTGACGGTATATGCGTGCTGTGTGAATATGAATGCCTGAGTGGCAATTCTGGTGATGTATCAGTGTGGATTAATATAACCGGTGTGATGTGGATATGTGACCGAGTTATAATGTTGTTGTTGTTGTTGTTATGTAATCGAGTCATTTGTATGCACAGCATGACATTTCATTACGTTAATGGCGCAATGCTATTAACAGGTGGCCTGCGGGCATTGGTTACTAGTAGGAGCTTAATGCTCGGTAACGGTATATTAGCCTGAGTGGCAAGAGGTCATCAGTGGGAGCTATATGCTCGGTGACGACAGCCTGTGGGCTTCCTGAGTGGAATAAAGTCCCAGCATAATGCTCGGCAAGGTGTATTTGTCATAATGATAAGGAGGAGTTTACTCCGGATTTGG
Organism: Vicia villosa; assembly: GCF_029867415.1. Taxonomy (NCBI): domain Eukaryota; kingdom Viridiplantae; phylum Streptophyta; class Magnoliopsida; order Fabales; family Fabaceae; genus Vicia; species Vicia villosa. The sequence goes on along the minus strand of NC_081182.1, from coordinate 158,183,121 downwards.
TACCACATGCATATGCATAGTCGAGTCTCATTCATCATCGTCTGTCTTTATAATTTATGTTATCACTCGTGTGTCGCATTACTTATATATTGATTGTGGTCGACTTAGTGGAATACTTATTGTATGATTCTTGATGATACTTGTTGGCATTACTATATTTATCATGCTTTTCATTATGAATTATATTCTCACCCTTCTGCCTTAATGTTACCTACTCGTGGGTAATGTGCAGGTGATCCGCAAGTGTAGGTGATCTCTTTGTAGTCGTCCGTTTTGGTGTCGTCCGCTCGTGATACGTAACACCTAGGGGGGGATCGAACACTTATTTTGTAGATAATGCTTATAGGATCCTTTTGATGTATATTTGATCCTTTGGATGTATTCATATTATGTATTTTGGATACCTTCTCATACGGTGTATTTTGGAGGAATGTTGTGGATGTTTTGTTTACTGATGCATATATATAAGTATGAATACATTCAAGTGTTTATGAGAATCCTTCCTCTTTGATTATTTGTGTTACGCATCTTTTACGAGTATGTTATGTTTGGTTATGTGGTTACTTAAGTGTAACGCCCTAATTGTTTTTATGAATTTAATTTTTATACTCTGATATTTGTACCTATATGCCTGGGTAGAATTGGGGTGTTACATTAGTGGTATCAGAGCGGGTTGGTCTTGTCCGACCAAGTGTCGTGTCGTTTGGTCTAACCATTCTTGTGTTATTCTTTGGGCTTACTTCTCTTGGTGTTATTGTGAAGTTTAGAGATGGCTGGACGTAATGACGCTGCTATTGCTGCTGCATTGCAAGCTATGGCTAAAGCTATGCATACGGATGAGCATGCAAGGTCTCGGAGTTTAGCGACTTTCCAGAGGGAGAATCCTCCTGTTTTTAAGGGAACGCATGACCCCGAGGGAGCCTTGACTTGGATGAAGGAGATGGAGAGGATCTTTCGTGTGATGGATTGCACGCAAGAGCAGAAAGTCAGGTATGGCACTCATCAGTTAGCTGTGGAGGCTGATGATTGGTGGCTGGAGACTTTGGCAAGGTTAGAAGCAACCGGTGAAGAGATTTCCTGGACGGTGTTCAAGAGGGAGTTTTTGAGGAAGTATTACCCGGAGGATGTCCGTGGAAAGAAAGAGACTGAGTTTCTGGCTTTGGTTCAAGGCAGCATGTCTATGTCTGAATATGCGGCAAAGTTTAATGAACTTGTGAAATTCTACCCGCACTTTGTTGGTGAGGGAGCAGAATTTTCTAAGTGCATTAAGTTCGAGAATGGGTTGCGTTCTGATATCAAGAAGGCGGTAGGGTATCAGAAGATTTGGGTGTTTCCAGATTTGGTGGACAGCTGTAGGATTTATGATGAGGATAATAATGCTCATCATAAGGTGATTAATGAAAGGAGGAACAAAGGTCCACAGAATCGTGGGAAGCCGTATGATGGAGGAAAGGGTAAGCAAAAGATGAATTATGGACCAAGGTTTAGTGGGGGATATGCTCCTGCTAAGATTGTATGTTTTAAGTGTGGTAAACCTGGCCACAAAAGTAATGTCTGCAATGGTGACGCGAGGAAATGTTACAAGTGTGGGAGGGCAAGACATATATCATCCGACTGTGCGTCCAAGGGAGTTGTGTGTTTTAATTGTGGTGAAGAGGGACACATGAGCGGTCAATGTCAGAAGAAGAAAGTTCAGGCTGGTGGGAAGGTGTTTGCATTGGCTGGAACTCAGACGGATAAGGCTGATCGACTGATCAGAGGTACTTGTTTTATTAATGGCATTTCTTTAATTGCTATTATTGATACGGGTGCTTCCCATTGTTTTATAGCCAATGATTGTGTTAAAAGATTAGGTCTTGTTTTATCTGATTTGGGTGGTGAGATGGTTATCGATTTACCAGCAATGGGGTCGGTGACTACTTCTTTAGCTTGTGAGAATTGTCCGGTATCAATCTCCGGTAAGGACTTTACTGTTGATTTGATTTGTTTGCCGATGAACGAGTTAGACGTGGTTCTGGGAATGGATTGGTTGATGAAAAATCGTGTCCACATTGATTGTTATCATAAGTTGGTGAGATTTCCATTTCTTGAGAAGGATGCATAATTTGGTGTCTTATCTACCAAGGAGTTGAATCGACTATTAGCAGATGGGGCACAATTGTTTGGTGTATTTGCATCGTTGACTGTGGAGGGTCGAGCTGTAGTTGGGGATTTCCTAGTAGTGCGAGAATCTCCTGAAGTGTTTCCTGAAGACTTTTCTGATGTGCCGCCAAAGAGAGAGGTGGAGTTTTCCATAGATCTAGTTCCTGGTACGAGGCCTGTGTCTATGGCGCCGTATAGAATGTCGGCATCAGAGTTAGTGGAATTGAAGAAACAATTGGAAGAGTTGCTAGCAAAATATTTTGTGAGGCCTAGTGTTTCACCATGGGGGGTTCCAGTTTTGTTGGTAAAGAAGAAGGATGGAAGCATGAGGTTGTGTATTGATTATCGCCAGTTGAACAAGGTGACAATTAAGAATAAGTATCCGCTTCCTAGGATTGACGACTTGATGGATCAGTTGGTGGGAGCCAGTGTGTTTAGCAAGATTGATTTAAGATCTGGTTACCATCAGATTCGGGTGAAGGAGGAAGATATTCAGAAGACTGCATTTAGGACTCGGTACGGGCATTATGAGTTTTTGGTGATGCCGTTCGGGGTTTCTAATGCACCTGGTGTGTTTATGGAGTATATCAATCGCATATTCCATGATTAGTTGGATAAGTTTGTTGTGGTCTTCATAGATGACATCTTGATTTATTCTAAGTCTCCGGAAGAGCATGAGGAGCATTTGCGTGTTGTGCTACGGGTTTTGAAGGAGAAGCAGTTGTATGCTAAGTTATCCAAGTGCGAGTTCTGGTTATCAGAGGTGAGTTTTCTTGGTCTTGTGATTTCAGGTAACGGGATTGCAGTGGATCCATCCAAGGTAGATGCAGTGCTACAATGGGAGGTTCCAAGATCGGTTACTGAGATCAGAAGCTTCTTAGGTTTGGCAGGTTATTATCGAAGATTCATAGAAGGCTTTTCGAAGTTGGCACTTCCGTTAACTCAGCTTACTTGCAAGGGTAAGGCGTTTATTTGGGACATAGTTTGTGAAAGGAATTTTGAAGAGTTGAAGAGAAGGTTGACTTCAGCTCCGGTTTTGGTTTTACCTGATCCTAAGGAACCGTTTGTGGTGTATTGTGATGCATCGCATATGGGGTTAGGTGGTGTTTTGATGCAGGAAGGTAAGGTGGTGGCTTACGCTTCGAGGCAGTTAAGGATTCATGAGAAGAATTATCCCACTCATGATTTAGAGTTAGCTGCGGTTGTTTTTGTATTAAAGATTTGGAGGCATTATCTCTACGATGCAAGGTTCGAGGTCTTTAGTGATCATAAGAGTTTAAAATACTTATTTGATCAGAAAGAATTGAACATGAGACAACGTAGGTGGTTGGAATTCCTGAAGGACTATGACTTTAGCTTGAATTACCATCCTGGTAAAGCTAATGTGGTTGCCGATGCTTTGAGTCGGAAATCTTTGCATATGTCCGCGACGATGGCGGAGGAGTGGGAACTTTTGGAGCAGTTTCGTGATCTTAGTTTGGTATGTGAATTGACGCCAAGTAGTGTGAAGTTGGGTATGTTGAAAGTAACGAATGATTTTCTGTCGACCGTTAGCGAGAGACAGACGATGGATGTGAAACTTGTTGATTTGTTTTAGGTGGCAAATCAAAGTGATGATGGCGACTTCAGAGTGGATGGTCAAGGTGTTTTGAGATTCCGTGGTCGAATTTGTGTACCTGATGATTTCGAGCTGAAGAAGATGATTTTAGAGGAAGGTCACAGAAGCAGTTTGAGTATCCATCCGGGAGCCAATAAGATGTATCAGGATTTGAAGAAGATCTTTTGGTGGTCTGGTTTGAAAAGAGATGTGGCTCAGTTTGTGTATGCGTGTTTGGTATGTCAGAAGTCAAAAGTGGAACATCAGCGTCCTGCAGGGTTGTTGCAACCGTTGGATATTCCAGAGTGGAAATGGGATAGTATTTCTATGGACTTTGTGACGAGTTTACCAAATACTGTGAGAGGTTTTGATGCAGTTTGGGTGATTGTTGATAGGTTGACAAAGTCTGCTCACTTTATTCCCATTAACATCACTTTTCCAGTTGCGAAGTTAGCTTAGATTTATATCAAGGTGATTGTGAAACTACATGGTATACCGTTGAGTATTGTGTCGGATAGAGATCCAAGGTTCACATCAGATTTTTGGAAAGGTTTACAAGAGGCTCTAGGTTCTAAGTTGAGGTTGAGTTCGGCTTATCATCCTCAGACAGACGGTCAAACCGAAAGGACTATTCAATCGTTAGAGGACTTGTCAAGGGCATGTGTTCTTGAGAAGGGAGGTTCGTGGGATACTTATCTTTCGTTGATAGAGTTCACTTACAACAACAGTTTTCATTCTAGTATCGGAATGGCACCTTTTGAAGCGCTATATGGTCGTAAGTGTAGAACTCCATTATGTTGGTTTGAATCGGGCGAGAGTGTGGTACTCGGACCTGAAATGGTAAGAGAGACTACAGAAAAGGTGAAATTTATTCGTGAGAAGATGAGAAGTTCACAGAGTAGGCAAAAGAGTTATCATGACAAGCGAAGGAAAGATTTGGAATTCCAAGCTGGTGATCATGTATTCTTAAGAGTTACGCCTATGACGGATGTTGGACGAGCTTTGAAATCGAGGAAGCTTACTCCGCGTTTTATTGGTCCTTATCAGATATCGGAGCGAGTTGGCAAAGTTGCGTATCGGGTGGCGTTACCGCCAAGTCTTTCTAATCTGTACGATGTATTCCATGTGTCTCAGTTGAGGAGATACATTGCGGATCCATCCCATGTGATTCAGATGGATGATGTGCAAGTGCGTGAGAACCTGACGGTTGAGACGATGCCGGTGCGTATTGAGGGTCGTGAGACTAAGACTCTGCGAGGCAAGGAGATCGGCTTGGTGAAAGTCGTATGGTTAAGTGCGGCAGATGAGAGTTTGACCTGGGAGTTGGAGAGTAAGATGCGAGACTCCTATCCTGAGTTGTTTGTAGCAGGTAATTTTTATTTTCGAGGACGAAAATCTCTTAAGTGGGGGAGGGTTGTAACGCCCGTAAATGTGTTTTTCTGATTAATTGTGATGTTTGCTACATTTTCCTAAATTTTACCGTTTTTGAGTCGAGTCAGTCGGTAAATATTAATTATGCTAATATTTTACTTATTACTTTCCATGTGTGTAATTATTATGTTTTGGGTGTTAATTGGTTAGAATTAATGTTTAGTAACATTTGGGCCAAAATTGGAATTTATGAGAGTTGAGTGGGTGAAAATGAGAAGTAGAGAAATAGAAAGAGTTATAGAGAGAAAAAGAGATATTTTGGAAAGAAAGAAAGAAAACTTGTGAAGAGAAGAGACAGAAGAGAAAAACAAAGAGAAGAAGAGAGTTGTAGAAATCCAAACCATGCTAGAGCCAAGAATCTAACAAAGGTAAGGGGGTGAATCTAGTTTATCTTGATTGTATGATTCTTATAGTTTTGTTTGTTTTGTTCTTGTTCTTGCTCTTTTCTAAGTTTGACCAACAATGGTGGATTGGGTGTTTTGTGAGTTTTGAAGTTATAAACTTGATTTTGTGGTGTGTATGTGTAGTATGATGATAGATATCCCCATTGATCATGTTTGTTTTTCATTTCTCCATGTTTTCTTGCTCATGAAGGAATTATTAGGTTATTGACATTTAGTGAGTGAACCATGGATCATTGATTGTTAGAGTGAATATATGGCATGTATGGGTTGTGTAGGATGTGTAGGGAAGCTTATTTGACGTTTTGAGATGATTGGGTGGGATTTTGCAGGTCTGTTGCAGAATTGATTTTTCTAGGTTTACGCAGGTCCGCTGAGCGGAGGTTCTTTTGCAGGAAAATCTCTGTGGAGGTCCGCTGAGCGGAGTTTCTGCAATTTTGTCTGATAATTTTCTGTCTAGGTCCTGTTATACCCCAAAATTTGCCTGCATCTTTTGTCAAGAAAACTTCAATCTAAAAATTAAGAGTTTCATATAATCTTGGATTTTCACATCCTGATTTATGAATACTTGATTTTTAGAATTTTTTCTTATACAGTATTTTGGCTTGCTGTTGAATTTATTCTTACGCAAACGCCAAGTACTGTTTATTGCTTCACACACGCTATTTATTTGATATTTGTTTACAGATAAATAGTACTGACGCAATTGGTACAGAATTAAATCTTTTGCAGGCGCAGAGTCCGGGATTCAGACTGTACTGGTAAATAAGTAAATTATTACTAATTTTTGTTTCCCACTAACTTTTGTACTATATTCCATTATTTTCAAAATCTCTTTTCAAATCTCTTTTTCAAAAATCAAATCTTAACTTTATTCTACACATCTCTCTTTTTCCCAACACTATCATACACTTTCTTTCAAATCTTACTTCCACTCAAATTTTCCTTTTGTACGGAATCACTTCATTCCCCAACGTCTCTATCCTTCTTTTCATTCTATAAATACCTATCATTTTTTTCATAAAATCTCACATCAAATTCTAAATCATTTCTCAAATTTCTACTTCATATCCATTCTCTCTTCCTCCCCGGCAAAATGGCGAAGCGGATGGAAACATGTTTTCTTATGGTCATCACCATTGCTACGGTGATCATGTCCTTCTTCTGTCTGCATAGTCCTGAAAAATGTGGACCTGCGATGGTTACACTCCCGATCATCTATTTTCTGTTGGTCATAGCATGGGTTATTAATCGTCATTCTTAAAGTTTGCCGTATCTCTTATTTTCTTAAATGTACCGTTTACTCGTCGTACCGTTCATTATAGTATGTAATGTTTGTACTGTCAGCATTAAATGTTGTACTATTTGTCATATTGTTGCTTAATTATTCAGATAATATTTTGTGTGTTTTCTGCCAGTCAAATATTTATGTTTCTGTGCATTAAATGATTTTTAGGGTTATTATCGGTAATTTTGCTCGCGTACAGTAAATAATAATTATTTATTATGTCTGTGTTTTTTAACAAGTCATGTAAATAAACTTTCATCTTTCACATAAAACAAAAACAACAAAAAGAAAATTAACTTTGACTGTTGATTTTTCACTCTAACTGTTACATGCCTGAATAGTCAGTTGACAGTCAAACTGCTGACAGTACAATTCTCCGTGTTTTGTACCATCAATCAAATCAAACTTTTGCATTTCAAAATTCCAAGATTTTTGTCCTAGAAGTCTTCTGAATATCACATGATTAGCAGAGACTCAGCACTGCACAAAAATCAGGTACGCTTAACTGTCTCCTACACAAACAGTCCCTGATTAGGGTTTATTATTTTTTCAGGAGAAACAAGTTTTTGAGACCTCAAATGGATTTCATGGACCTCCATACATCTCAAAGTACCATCATACAAATTTTCAAACTTCAATTCACTCAGACGCACCGTCAGCAGCTCAAACAGTCAACAGACGACCCGTTTGACCAAAAAAGTCAACAGACAGTCAAAAATGAAATTTTTTGTCAACATCCATATTTTGTCAAAGGATTCATCATTTGATCATTGGATGATCATAATTCATCAAGGAAAGATCAAAAATCAACAAAACCCTAAGATTCAAAATTAGGGTTTTCTCCTAAAAAGTCAACTGAACTTTGACTGGCCATAACTCTCTCATCCTTCATCCAAAAAATTCAAACCAAATCTAATTTTGAAGGAAATTCAATTATCTTTCAAATTCAATTGGTCCCATGGTCATTAAGTTCACCATTTGAAAAATATGAACCAAGACATTACAGGTCATTTTCAAAGTCAACAAAAAGACACTTTTTTCAAAAGGATACACAAGGAGCATCAAAATTCATTTTGACATGAGACCAAAGACATTAATTAGAGGACTCTTTGAGGTTTCCAAAAAGTGCAAGATCTCCTTTATATGGCAAAAATTGAGGGATTTACACCTTGTTGAAGTTGGCTAAATTTTGGGAAAATGCATAAAACCAACATTGCTCAAAAATGTATTTTTTCCAAATGGGGCCAAGTTTTCATAGTTCAAACATGTTTACCATGATACAATGGGCCTCCCACGACCAAGAAAAAGCCCACATCATTTTTATTCATTTTTGGTTTAATTTTATCCCATTTAAAATTAAATTGAAAATGGAAAATGGAAGGATAATGATGTAGCTTTAATCTTAAGCTAAAGCCTCCACAATTGACTCAATTCTGCAGCAAGAAGGAAGTACAGCAGGTCTAGGGCAAGAGGTGTGGAAAAATTAAGCCATGGTTGCTTAAAATTCAAGCTTGATATATTAAAGAAATCAAGAATTCAACAAAGACATAAATGCTTCTTAGCTTAGTTTATAAGCACTTCAATGCTTATATAAAGGCTATATCACTTCAGCAAAAAAAAGGGAGGACGAATTTAGAAGCTCCCATAGGCATATATCACTCTTGTAACAACTTGTAAAAAATAAAAGAAACTTGAAATTCGAATTTTAAGTTTAAGTCATTTTCAATACAAACTAAGCATTCAAACATCATCTCTGAACTTCATTGAACTTGTCCAAGTAAATTTAAAGTATCAAAACCTCACAAATCGAGCCCCACAAGCCACGGTTTGTTCAAACATAAATCAACTCGTATTTGATCATACACGCATGCTTAGCAAGATGTAGACATATATTTGAGTTTAGTTTGATGTGTTGATCATTTCTGGAAGTTTAATTAAGTTTTGGATGCTTGTATACAAGGTTACCATTTTTAGGGTTCTTAGATCCTATTTAGGGATTTTCGTTACAAGCAAAATTAGAAGAAACTAAGGCCATATTCGAATTCAGGAGAGAAAACCCAGTCAAAAGAGCATGTCGCGAAAAATTTATGTTATGGTTTAACCCTATTCGCTATTTTGCAGGTTTAGAACAGATCTATTATAGCGCTTTTCTCATAAAAATGCTGGTAAATGTGCTGGCTGGAGGTTGAAGATGATGAGGTGTCCTCACCTCATTGGATAGAACGCGCGCGCCAGTATTTTTGAATCCTGGGTTCCCATGTGCGCTTTCCATCATCTTTCCATGTGCCCTCAATATCTGAGCCATCTGATCTCATTAACTCTCAATCCAACGCATCAAAACACTCTCCATAACATGGACCTCATTTAAATACCACACCTGATTATTTTATTTTCTATTTTCTATTTTCATTTTAATTTCTTTGCAAAATTAGTTTAAATAATTCTAAAAATCCAAAAAATACACAAAAAATATTTTTAAGTTTCTAAAATAATATTTTATTTTCTGATATAAAAATATTTTATTTTTCTTCATAATTTAAATATTTTGTATAATTAATTAGATAATATGCATATATTTATCTTTTAACTATAAAAATATTTTATTTTTCTTCATAATTTAAATATTTTGTATAATTAATTAGATAATATGCATATATTTTCAAAAATCATAAAATTTTTTGTTCTTTATATTAAATATAGTTTATATATTATAGGCTAATTTTGTACATATTTAGAATAATTTTCTCTTTAAGTTTTAATTATTTGTGTAATTATTTAGATAATTATGTGTTAATTAACTTAATCAATTTCAAATCAATTTCAAAAATCCCAAAAAAATTAGTTTTGTTTTAAAATTAATTAACAAGCATTTTGAACATATTTTGAACTTAATTTTTAGGTTTGAAATTTATTTTCATCTTTTTTCCTCATTTTAATTTAATTAATCATGCATTAATTATAATTAAAAACAATCATAAAAAATCCACAAACATTTCTTTATTTCCTTGCAATTTAAATTCCTAGATAAATGTATAGGTTGTCAAATTCATGTAAATAGCGTAGTTTACATTTCCTTCACAATCGATGTAATAGCGTAGATTTACTTTCCGCATTTTACATTTCCGCATTTTAAATTCCAGCACATATAAACTGCGTACATGCCAAAGATAAAATTGAACCGTTAGATCACTAACTTCAAAGATAAAATATCTGAATCCAAACACAATCACACTTGCACCTCTTAGGGTAATCCCTTTCTCATTCTTTTCAAAATCAAAATCAAGTTCTATTATTTCAAACGCAAAATCGAACTTTTGTTTATATTCGGTGAAAGGATAGATTTTTAAAGGAAATAGGATAAAGACCTTATAACTCAGGGTAGATCTCCTAATTTTCTTGCTCAAATCAAAACAAACAAATCTCTCATATATCATTGTTTTTCAAAATAAAACTTTCAAAAAGACAATACTTTGTATATATCCAAACAAGGATCATTACGAAGTTAACGCTCTTTTTTCCAAAGCATCTTTTGAAAGATAAAAACACTTTGTATACATCCGCACAAGGACCATTACAAAGTCAATTTACAAAGGTATTTGGAACCACATACGAGCATTTCAAGGCAATCGAAAAGTAATTGAAAACAAGTGAGCTAAGCAAATTAAAGAGCCCATGGATAACCATGGATACAAAGGGTGCTAACACCTTCCCTTTGTATAACCTACCCCCTTACCCAGAATTTCTTAAAGGTCTTTTTTCTGTTTCTTTTATAAACCTTTCCTTAATTGGATAAAATAAAAGGTCGGTGGCGACTCTCTGATTTTCAAAAATACAAAAGCAGAAACAAAAAGAGTCAGTTCGCGTATCTCTCCGCGAGAGGTATGGCAAAAAAACCGAGCGCGCGACAGGTCCGCTCAGCGGAGCTCAAGCGGACTGTGCGAAATATAGATTTTCCAAACTTCGTTTCGTTGTATCTTTTGAACCGTAGGTCGTTTCTACGCGCCGTTTGAAGTATTATGGGAACCCTTGAGTATGCTCTATGATGAAGAGGAGTGTGTTGGTGGTTGAATGATTTTTCATAAATGTATTTTGTGAAATGATATTTGCTAATCAAGTATGTTTTTACGGTATATGCGTGCTGTGTGAATATGAACGCCTGAGTGGCAATTCTGGTGATGTATCCGCGTGGATTAATATAACCGGTGTGATGTGGATATGTGACCGAGTTATAATGTTGTTGTTGTTGTTGTTATGTAATCAAGTCATTTGTATGCACAACATGACATTTCATTACGTTAATGGCGGAATGCTATTAACAGGTGGCCTGCGGGCATTGGTTACTAGTAGGAGCTTAATGCTCGGTAACGGTATATTAGCCTGAGTGGCAAGAGGTCATCAGTGGGAGCTATATGCTCGGTGACGACAGCCTGCGAGCTTCCTGAGTGGAATAAAGTCCCAGCATAATGCTCGGCAAGGTGTATTTGTCATAATGACAAGGAGGAGTTTACCCCGGATTTGGTACCACATGCATATGCATAGTCGAGTCTCATTCATCATCGTCTGTCTTTATAATTTATGTTATCATTCGTGTGTTGCATTACTTATATATTGATTATGGTCGACTTAGTGGAATACTTGTTGTATGATTCTTGATGATACTTGTTGGCATTACTATATTTATCATGCTTTTCATTATGAATTATATTCTCACCCTTCTGCCTTAATGTTACCTACTCGTGGGTAATGTGCAGGTGATCTGCAAGTGTAGGTGATCTCTTTGTAGCCGTCCGTTTTGGTGTCGTCCGCTCGTGATACGTAACACCTAGGGGGGGATCGAACACTTATTTTGTAGATAATGCTTATAGGATCCTTTTGATGTATATTTGATCCTTTGGATGTATTCATATTATGTATTTTGGATACCTTCTCATGCGGTGTATTTTGGAGGAATGTTGTGGATGTTTTGTTTATTGATGCATATATATAAGTATGAATACATTCAGGTGTTTATGAGAATCCTTCCTCTTTGATTATTTGTGTTACGTATCTTTTACGAGTATGTTATGTTTGGTTATGTGGTTACTTAAGTGTAACGCCCTAATTGTTTTTATGAATTTAATTTTTATACTCTAATATTTGTACCTATATGCCTGGGTAGAATTTGGGTGTTACAAGTTCAGTCAGGTAGAACTATTATAGGCATTAGATTTTCATGTTATCCCAGACAATAATAAAGAGAAAGTATTCATTGATTAGATAAACATGACAGAATACAGATTCGAGATACAAAGACTCCTAGAAGATGGGTTCATAATATCCTCCATGAAAAAAGAAACGATCACAACGTTCTGCATGCAGTGCTTCCGTCTTATTTGGAAGTTCTGACATACGGAGAGTGTTCACGATTTCTGCGGACTCAAAAACATGCTGACGGAACTCTTCCATAGGGAATGAAGAATTCTTGTCCATATTTGAAGGCTATTAGAGACTCTCTAATGTGTTTAAAGATAATCGCAGCAAGATTTATCGGTCTTCCCGATTCCAGGCGATTGATCAAAAACCTGTCTCTGGCATATAGGAGGTTATGAGACTTTCCTCTGGGAATGAGATTTGAAAGAATCATCCTAAACCAGACTTGTTTGGATGAGGAGAGGTAGTAAGGGTTGTTTTTGATACGACGAGCGAGTCTGCTCAAATCGTTTGGAATCACAAAAGTATTGACGTAGTCGAAGACTGAGAGGCATGCAACATCATGCTTGACTGGATAACCAATAACTTCAGCAATGGATACTTCAGAAATTACGAAAGGAATTCCATAAATGGAGGAGGTGATACTAAGGTTATCTTCACTAACAAATGCATTGACCCAGAAGTGTTTGACAAGATTTGGAAGGGCAGAATCGTTTAGAATGGAAATGTAGAATTCCCATCCTTGCTTAAGGCAGAGGTTTATGTAGTAGTTGTCTCTTTTAGCTGACCATAGGTTTTGGCTTTTTATGACAATAAGGACAGTTTGGGACGACATGATGGAAAGAAGTATTGATGAGAGAATAGAAAACTGATACTTATTGAATGAATGGATGTTAGAAAAAAAGAAGCCTTTTATAGAGTTTGATGAGAAGGGAAAACATTTAAACTGGATAATCAATGTATGGACTTAGCATGCATTATAGAGTGAAGAGAAGGTGGGAAATATTGCAGTGACTAAGAAGATTGTAGTGTTATGATTAAAAATGTTAGGGATAACGTAGATAATTAATGCAACAGTTCCAAGACTTATTACTCATTTTGCTTTACACGCGCGACCTTTCATATTTTGAACATGTGCTTAACAATCTCAGTTTTGCGTGAATTTGCAGTTTTATATGCTAAACTTCTGATTTATCTTAGAAAACAAACTTCTGATCCAAGTGGTCAGATATTTCTAGATGACAGTCTTGTAGATAGTTCAGCTTACACTCTCAGAATTTAATCACGATTTCATTCAGGACACAAATCCATACTAATATTCTTTAGATTGAACTTGAATCTATCTTCAGAAAGAGGTTTTGTGAAAATATCAGCCCATTGATGTTCTGGGTCAGTAAAGTTTAAGCTTAGTTTCCCTTTCTGAATATAATCTCTGATGAAATGATACTTAATTTCTATGTGTTTAGCTTTAGAGTGAAGAATAGGATTTTTGGAAAGGCATATAGCAAAAGTGTTATCACAAAAAATGGGAATCTTACGCTCATAGATGTGATAATCTTCTAACTGACTCTTCATCCAAAGCATTTGAGTGCGACATCCTGCAGCAGCAACATATTCTGCTTCGGTGGTTGATAGTACAATGGTGGCTTGCTTTTTGCTGTACCAGGAGATCAGATTATTTCTTAGAAACTGACAGCTTCCAGATGTACTTTTACGTTCAATTCTATCTCCAGCAAAATAACATCACAATAACCTACTAAGTTAAACTCTCTGGATTTTCTGTAACATAATCCACCATTAGTAGTACCTTTCAGATACCTTATAATTCTCTTGACAACAGTCAAGTGTGATTCTCTAGGATCTGATTGGAAGCTTCCACATAAACACACACTAAACAAAATACCAGGCCTTGATGCAGTTAGGTAGAGTAATGATCCAATCATACCTCTGTAGAGCTTGATCTACCTTTTTACTTACCTCATCTTTGCCTAGAATACAAGTAGGATGCATTGGAGTTTTTGCTTCTTTGATTTCTGATAATTTGAATTTCTTCAGAAGTTCTTTGACATATTTTGCTTGATGAATGTAAGTGCCTTCAGAAGTTTGGTTTATTTGAGTTCCCAGAAAGAATTTTAGTTCACCCATCATGCTCATTTCAAATTCTTCCTGCATAGACTTAGCAAATTCTTTTCCAAGAGAGATATTAGAAGTTCCAAAGATAATATCATCCACATATATTTGACAAATTAAAATATCATTTTTGAATGATTTTCGAAAGAGTGTTGTATCAACTTTCCCTCTCGTGAAACCTTTTTCTAGAAGAAATGAGCTGAGTCGTTCATACCAAGCTCTGGGAGCTTGTTTTAACCCATATAAAGATTTCTTTAATTTGAAATTATGTTCAGGATAAATAGAATCTTCAAAACCAGGGGGTTGATGAACATACACTTCTTCTTCAATGTAACCATTTACAAATGCACTTTTAACATCCATTTGATATAGAGTTATGTTAAATTGAGCAGCATAAGAAATTAATAATCTGATTGACTCTAACCTGGCGACTGGAGCAAAGGTTTCATTAAAGTCAATGCCTTCTTGCTGACTATACCCTTGAGCAACCAGTCATGTCTTATTTCTGATGACTTCTCCTTGCTCGTTCATTTTGTTTCTAAACACCCAATTTGTTCCGATAATGTGGAATCCTTTAGGTCTTGGAACCAAATCCCATACATCATTCCTGGTGAATTGATTTAACTCTTCTTGCATAGCCAATGATCTAATCTGTGTCTTGAAGAGCTTCATCTACTGAAGTTGTCTCTATCATTGATACTAATCCAAATAATGAATTTTCATCATTTCTTAAGTATGCTCTAGTTCTGACAGGATCATCTTTCTTGCCCAGGATAACATCTTCTAAATGATGTGTAGATAGTCTTGGAAATATTTTCTGAGAATTTTCTTCAGGAGTTCTCATTCCCTCCATGGTTGGTGTGTTTTCTGATGTATCTTTGTCTTCTGAGTCATCATGATTTAACGGTTGTTCTTTTGTATCTGCAAAATTTTCAGTCTGCTTTGGCTTTTGAAGGCCAAGCTTATCATCAAATCTGATATTGATTGATTCTTCAACTATTAATGTCTCTGTGTTATATACTCTGTAGCCTTTTGAGCGTTCAGAATATCCTAGCAGAAAACACTTTTGAGCCTTAGAATCAAACTTGTTCAGATGTTCTTTAGTGTTAAGAATAAAACAAGTACAACCAAATGGATGAAAATATGAAATGTTAGGTTTCCTATTCTTCCATAGTTCATAAGGGGTCTTATCAAGAATAGGTCTTATGGACACTCTATTTTGAATATTGCATGCAGTTTACTGCTTCTGCCCATAAGTGCTTAGCCATATTTGCTTCATTGATCATTTTCCTAGCCATTTCTTGTAAGGTTTTTCTTTTACGTTCTACAACCCTATTCTGTTGAGGTGTTCTAGGACAAGAGAAATTGTGAGAGATTCCATTTTCTTTGAAGAACTTCTCAAAGAGATGATTATCAAATTCTCCTCCATGATCACTTCTGACCTTAATGATTTTGGATTCTTTTTCATTTTGTATTTGTCTACAGAAGTCAAAAAATACATTATGTGTTTCATCTTTATGTTTTAAAATTTTTACCCATGTCCATCTACTGTAGTCATCTACAATGACTAAACCATTTTTTTTACCTCTTACAGATGCTGTTTTAACTAGACCAAATAAATCAATGTGTAGAAGTTCTAAAGGTCTTGATGAAGAAATAACATTTTTAGATTTGAAAGATGATTTTGAGAACTTTCCCTTCTGACATGCTTCACACAGAGCATCTGAGTTGAACTTCAAATTGGGCAGTCCTCTTACTAAGTTGAGTTTGTTAAGTTGAGATAATCTTCTCAAGCTAACATGTCCCAATCTTTTGTGCCAAACCCATTGCTCATCATTTACAGACAGAAGACAAGTCACTTTATGAGATTCTAGATCAGAAAGGTCAATCTTATAAATGCTATTCTTTCTTTTACCAGTAAAAAGAATCGATCCATCTTTTTGACTTACAGCCTTGCATGATTTTTTTATTAAAAACTATATCATAACCATTATCACTTAGCTGACTAATGGATAATAGATTATGAGCTAATCCTTCAAATATGACGTCTCCACCGGATTTAAGTTCCAAGCTTTGGAACATAGACCTTCTTCCCGTCATGTGACGCGAGCATCCAGAGTCCAGGTACCATGACTGGTGTTTTGACCTCATTGCTAAGGTCATCTACAACATAGACAATTTTCTTCTTAGGTACCCATATCTTTTTGGGTCCTTTGATGTTAGTGTGCCTGAAGCTTTGTTTTAGCTTAGGTCTAGCACAATATTTTTCATGTCATCAACTGATTTAGGTATATATGCCTCCTTACCTCGAGGTGTTTTATAGCCAATTCCATTTCGATTGCTTCTACTAACACCATAAATCATTGAGGCCATTTTACTTCTGTTTATGCTTTTAACAAGAAATTTTTGAAAACTATCATCATATTCATTCAGAATATCAAATTTTAAGGTGCTATCTGAATCACGAATCTTTGTTTCCTTTCCTTCTATTAGTTGTGTAGTGTTTTCCTTAAGTTCAGAGTTTTCTTGTTGAAGTTTCTTTGTTTCAGTTAATAGATCAATCTTAAGCTTTTTAAATTTAGTTCTTAACTTATTATGTCTTTCTAACAGTTCTAATAAGCTTTCTTCAAGCTCTTTTCTAGTAAGTTCAGAAAACACCTCATTTGGTTCAGCTTCTGAGTCTGAGTCATCTTCTGTGGTGGCCATGTATGCTATGTTGGCATGTTCATCTTCTGTGTTGTATTCGTCTTCTAATGATTCAGAATCATCCCAAGTGGCCATCAGGCTTTTCTTCCTTTCAGTTCTCTTCTTAGGCCTTTCTTTTGTAGTTTAGGACATTCACTTTTGAAGTGTCCTGGTTCATTGCATTCATAGCACACATCACTTCTTCTGCTAGGCCTTCTGTACTCAAACATTTCTCTTTTATATTCTGGTCTTCTGAAGTTTCTGAACTTCATTTGCTTGTTCCTCCAAAGTTGATTTACTCTTCTAGATAGGAGAGACATCTCATCTTCTTCCTCTGATCCGGACTCACTTGAGCATTCTTCCTTAGCCTGCAAAACAATAGTTTCAGATTTTTTAACGGATTTAAGTGCTATAGACTTACCTTTCTTTTGAGGCTCATTTGCATCGAGCTCAATCTCATGACTTCTTAGTGCACTGATGAGTTCTTCAAGGGATACTTCTTTAAGATTCTTTGCAACTTCGAATGCTGTAACCATTGGCCCCCATCTTCTTGGTAGACTTCTGATAATTTTCTTTACATGATCAGCTTGTGTCCTTTGTTTAGAACTCTTAGACCAGCTGTTAAGGTTTGAAATCTTGAGAACATGGCTTCAATAGTCTCGTCTTCTTCCATCTTGAAGGATTCATACATCTTGATCAAGGCTAGAGCTTTTGTTTCTTTGACTTGAGCATTTCCTTCATGAGTCATCTTGAGTGACTCAAAATATCATGTGTTGTATCCCTGTTTGTGATTTTTTCATTATCTGACTGAGGGATAGCACTTAGCAAGATAGGTTTTGCTTTATGATGATTCTTGAATTCCTTCTTCTATTTATCATTCATGTTCTTCCTTGCTATCTTTTCTCCTGTTGCATCTTCTGGATGTTCGTAACCATCCACGACAGTAGCCGTTGTTGTTGATTGAATCATTTTCCATAGTGTTTTCCTTCTAGGTCTTTTTCTGACACGGTTAAGTGCTTGCACCCAGAACCAGGCGCTTTGATGCCAATTGAAGGTTGAGAAAACACTTAGAAGGGGGGTTAAATAAGTGGGTTTTAAAAATTGTATGACGGAAAGATAATCAACACATAATTATTTTTAAACTAGTTCACCTTCTCAATAAGGCTACCTCCAGTCCACCCATAACAAGGTGATTTGCCTCTCTCAACCGAGGTCTCAATCCATTATAATCAGAACTGATTACACTTGCACGACCACTGTCGTGACTCACAATACAGTGCACGAGCCAAACTGCTGGTGACTAACAATCCTGCACAAGCCAACCACATGTGACTAACCAATTTTCTAAGACTCAACTAGCCTTAGACTTCTTGAGACTTCTAACCCACTAGTCTCTCAAGGACTAAATTACCACGTAACTTCTGTTGATAGTGTATAGTTTTTATTCTAGAAAGCTGTAATCACCACTGTGATATTTCACTAAGATTGAGTATAGAACAATAAACTCAGAATATGAATAAGAGAATTTAGCTTCTGAGAGTTTTTCTTCACACTTGATGATTTATCAGAGTTGCAGCATTCTTATGTGATCTTTCTTGTTTCTTTCTATTTTTCTCGTTGTATGTTCGTGTGTTTCTTTCTTCAAACGATCATGAGAATTTATAGCTTCAGAATTTTTGACCGTTATCTCCAAAGCATGCATTCAGCATTAAATGGTTTGCGTGTTTTATCTTTGCTTTTGCTCTCTCCAAGAATTTGCATGTGGATAGCTTCTTTAATCAACCTTGGAATTTGCGCTTTTCGAGTGTTGCCGCCGTTTTTCTAATGATTATGTCTTCAACGGTTTAATTTAAATCAATTTGTGTAATTTTATGACCAGCTTTTGTTCTTGAACTTCTGTTGTGAGTATGTCTTCAGCGTCCAGTATCAGAAGTTGCTTTCTAGCTATGTTGACTTAAATCATTCCTTCTAATCTTCTGATCAGCATTGTGCGATATCAGACGTTTCTCTAGCTTTTCGTTCCGATTCTTCAAGTTCTGATTGCTGGTACTGGTACATATTTTGAAATTAGAAATATATGATTAGAGTACCATGGTTGCTTTATACAAAATTTGTTTACTTGTTATCATCAAAACATTAAGATATAATTAGAACCAAACTATGTTCTAACAATTTCTTCACCATTAGCCTACTATCTCTTACGAGTCTCTAGCCACCAGTCATCAGCCTCGACTGCTAGCATATGAGTCCTATACCGAACCTTATGATCTGGAGTGCAGTCCATCACACGGAAGATTCTCTCAATCTCCTTTAGCCATGTCAATGCGCCATTAGGATCCTGAGTTCCCTTGAAAACAATTGGATTCTCTCTTTGGAAGGTAGCCAGATCGCGAGAAGCACCATTCTCACCAACATTCGGGTGATGTTCTAAAACTTGAGCCATTGCTTCCAAAGCAACAACAATTGCAGCATCATTCGTAGTCTTCACTACAACACAAAAACAATCAGCACAAAATAACAATACACGATTATTAGACTACACTACGACACGACACTTGGACGGACATACCGACCTGCTCTGATACCACTATTGTAATACCCCAACTACCCCGCAATTCATAAGAGAAATCAGAGTGCAATACATCAAAACAAGCAACAAATTTGAGGCGTCACATATTCAACTTAAACAAATCACAAATTATGCTCATAAAACATGGATACATAACACTTATATGGAGGAAACTCATAATTCATTAAACATTCAACTCATATAGTTCATAATATCGCAGCGAAATTCATCAACATCATAATATTTACACAAATCATGACAACTACAAATCCAACATGTCTCTTAAGGATATAGCAACATAATCCAGCATATGATAACAAATCCAATATAAATATAACATCATGAAACGACAAGCAATGCAAACGTCCTCCGAGTGTTACGTATCAAAGCATAGATACACCGACTCGAGCTAATAGGTACACGACTACTCCACGTCGTTACCTGCACGTTACCAATGGAGGGTAATATTTAAAAAGAAGGGGTGAGATATCATTCATTATAAAGAAACGTATGATAATATTCAAAGCATGGTAAAGATCATACATATGTCACCACTTCTCACCATATAACATCTTACAACATCTATCATTACTAAAACAACTTACAAAACGGAAACCATGTCAATAATTAATTATGACAACATACTTAATTCACAATTGTAATATCAATGCATCATAGTAACATCTCGTCATCACATCATAACAAACATCTCATCATCTTAACAATTCAAACACAAGTCAATGCAATTTAAATGCAATTCAAATGCGACTCGACTTATGCAAATGCATGTGGTACAATTTGGAGCATAACTCCCATCGTCTCAAAATTTGCCATTGGGCACATTGTCGCTATTTTCCATTAATGCCGTCGTGTTTGCCATAGTTTTCAGGCCGTCGTGTTTGCCATAAGTTTCAGGCTATGCAATGGATGCGACTTAAATGATGCACATCCATAAATACAACATAAAAAATACGTCACAACATCGTCTAAACAACAATCAAATATTCATAAGAATGCTTCACTTCACAATCGCGTTGCTATGTTGCACCATCATACAACAATACTTCACTTCACACAACAATTACAGTATCAATTAATACAATTCAAGAAAAGACTTCAAAATAGATAATCATAGTTTTCCAAATCATATGCATTAGAAAGACGTCAATTAGAGCTTCACGGAGGTCCAAACGACACTTAAAAAAGAGTTACGGATCAAAAGATACATCAATTCAAAGTTACAAAAAGTTTTGTACAGCAGGGTCTGCTGAGCGACCCTCCAGCGCGCTTATGGAAACTCAAATTTAATAACCCAGCTTGAAGCTCTCTTTTACAAACTAAAAACAGAAGCGAACCAAAATCTGAGCCCCGCTTAGCGGACCAGCTCCGCTTTGCGAGCTCTTTTAATTTTCAATTTCCACCCAGTATCTGCTTAGAGAGCCGAGGCAGCTTAGCGGACGTGCGATTATGCAGAAAAATAACAGCAAACACAGAACTGCGAAATCACACACCCACTTCCCAAAACTCATTCCAAACAACAATTAGACACATATAATCACAATATCTAACATCATTCATCATCAATCATTAATCAAAACATGTTTTCAACCAAAAATTCATGCAATTTCATCATAAAACCCTAAGATTCTACAACATTCAATCCATGGTTTCTACATACAATCCAACCCACCCTAAACATCATCATACATCCCTTTAGCATGAAAGAACCCCACCCTTACCTTAGGTTTTGGATTGAAGACAACTCTAGCTTCAATCTTGGTTTCTCCTCTTCTCTTCACTTTTCTCTTCTTTCTCTTCTTTCCCCAAAATGAGATTCTAACTTCTATTTCTCTAAAACCCTTGTTTTGTTAAACCCTTAGTAACTTCTAAATTGCTAATGGGCTCCAATTAGCATCTCTCAATTACTAATACCAACTTAGGCCCAATAACTAATAACCTTACTAACTTATGTTACTTACTAATAATTCTCAATAAATAAAACAAATATCACATAAGCACATAATAAATTAAATGAATCACATAACACACAATTAAATAAATAATTAAAAGAAAAACGGTCATTACAAATGCAATGAGGAAGGAAGATGATTTCGTGATGGATTAAGGTGCAAGATGATGCAAAAGAGTAAAAATAACCATAATGGAGGGAAGAAGCATAATGGGCACTGAAAATGAGAAGGAAAAATATTCAATTCTGTAGCGGTGAAATTGGGGAGACTAAAGTCATGGGAAAGACTTAGCCCATTTTTTTAAAAAAGAGTCGCCACCGCACTTTATTGTTTCCAAAAGGAGTGGGAGAAAGAGCAAATAAAACCCGCAGAAGTTTTTAAAATCAAAACTAATAAACTTATCAGAGATTTTGGTAAGGGGGTTTGTTATACAAGGGGAAGGTTTTAAGCACCCCTCATATCCATGGTACTCCATGGGAACCTCTTTGAAAATATTATTGTTTTTGTTTGTACATGTATTTTGAAAAGCATATGTGAACTTTATGCTTGAAATGGAATGATTCAATGGTTAATGGCTTAAGCACTTGGATCATAGCCCTAAAGAGTGTGTAATCTTCTGATTATGGCCTCTTAAACAAGTTAGAGGGGCTGTACTTTGAAGATTCCTTCAGATTTGAACCAAATTCAAACTTGTTCTTCATGGTCTTCATGTTCTTCATCATTCTTCAAGTGTTCATGGAGCCTGCAAAACATATCTCCTAGCTCAATCCATGGATTTTCATGTTTTTGATCTCTTTGGAAAGCCCTTGCTACATACTTCAATCCACTTGTTAAAAGTTTCCTCAAACTCCCTTGGGATCATGGAGAAAAATGGTCATAAAGTTGAGAAAATTTTAAGTGAAAACACTTAAAAAATTTCTAAGTTTTTTTGGAACATAATCTTCAAAATTCCAAATCTCTCAAAATAATCATTTTTTGAAGAAATGTTCATTGTGATGAGTTGTTTGTTTGATCAAGATCTACAACTTTCATGTTTGGAGATTTTTGACTTTGTAGGCAAAATTTGGGGTTCCCAAAATTAGGTCAAATTCACTTAAAACCCTAATTTTGACTTTTGTTGACTTTAATTCTTGATGAATTTTCTTGATTTTTTTTGGCCAAATGTCTTCAATAATCATATGATGATGATTTGAATCCTCAAAATTTCATAATTGACCATTTTTCTCAAAAGTCAATGGTTGACCCACACAGTTGACTTTTTCCAAATGAATTGCAGTTTTGTGGATTTCATATGAATCAAGCTCTCCTCTTCAAATGAATGATATGAATGGACTATAATGTTTATTTGGATTCCCTTGAATCATGGTTTGAGCCTTGGAGCCATGCCCTTATTAAAAGTCAACCCTCTAGTGGAATTAGCTCAAAACCCTAATTTGGGGTCTCAGGTGATCTTGAGAGTTGTTGATCTTGAATTGGGCTATCCTTGGACTTTTATATTGATGGAATAATCCTTTGAACATAGGAGAATGTTTGAACTTCCTCGTGGGCCTCAAAAACCGTAATTTGCTCAGTAACTTCTTGATCAGTCTCTTGTCTTAGGACACAAGCAACAAATAATTTTTTTTTTGTATTTTGGGTTAGAAAATGATATATGTATGATGAGAATAATGATAATGACGATCCTATTATCTATAATATAAGAAAACAAATGCCCCTGGAAAATCCAATTTTGCCCCATGCTCTTTTGCCAACACCTATTCAATTTTAGTTATTTATTGTCTTTTCTCATTTTTCTGACAGATTTTATTATTATCAAATTAAATTGGTCGTTTTATATAAAGGCTAAAACACTATTTTCTACCCATTCGTAAACTCTTCTTTCTTTTCTTCTCACGCTTTCTCTCTCTTTTCCCAATCACTTTTCTTTCTCTCTTATTTCTCTTCCTGCTGCATCTCTCACATTCCTCTCTTTTCTTTCTAATTCATTTTCTCTCATTCTCTTATTTATTTATATGTCATCTCTTTATGTTCATCAATCTTTTACATAGTTGTGATTTATTTTTTATTTTTCATTTTTTCCAGGTCATAGATCTATACCAAGACGCAAATTGACTTTAAACAATACAAAAAGTGTAAGTTTTATAATTTTTTAAAGTTGTAGATCTATGCATATATTCTTTTGTCATTTTTGAACTTCATGACAAAACCCATATTTTTTTGCATCTTTTTAACTTCTTTTATTTTTTCAGGTAGTAGATTTACATATAAGAAGATGAAAAAAAAAAAGATCATTCTCTTTTGTATTTTTCTTACTGACTTTTGCATTTTATTTTTGAAAAATAGAAAAAATTTATCTGAAGTTCTGGTGAAGAAATTTTTGGGATTATGGTTTGGGATTTTTTTAAATAAAGACAAAATATCATTATCTTTTATCAACTAAAAAATTTATTATTCAAACCCATTTTTCAAGCTAATTCCTTTTAAAATTTTACTTAGATATATATGCAAAGAAGAATGAGAAGATTATTAATATAAAATTTTTTTTGAAAAAAGGTTATTGAAAAAATAAAAATTTAAAAAAAAGAAAAGGGATATTTGAAGGGATTTGTGGGATGTTGGTGAGAGAAAGTAGGAAGAAGAAGTAAATTAGAAATGAGATTTGTGAAAGAATTGAGTTGAAAAAGATGTACATAACTAATTATGTACTTTTAAACTTTTCTGACAAAATAATAACGATATATCAAGTGGTTGTCTTGAAAACACAAATGTTTAGGCTTAGACTATAAACGATTAATTAAATCAAAATATATATATATATATATATATATATATATATATATATATATATATATATATATATATATATATATATATATATATATATAAAGAAGGCAAGTAACAAAAGTGGTTGAAATTGATATAGTGTATATTTTTATTTTCTCACATTTTGATGGTTGCAAATTTATTAAGAGAAAAATTAAGGTTTTTTAGCTATCTTATGCCTCAACATTGGATTCAATTAAAAATATATATAAGGATAATATATCAGAATGTAATATGAATGTAATATGTTGCACCAAATAAAATATTACTTCCCTGCAAACTGTGATGATAATTTTTGGAATTTAATTTGCATGTGCATAGTTAATGGCAGCTAGCAAAACTTTTACTTACCCGCTATCTTACTAGGTACGTGAAATAGGTACACTCTATGTTAAGATGACTTTAAACATTTAGCCTATATGTATTAATTACTATAGGCTATGTTATTATGAGGTCTGCAAAAATACAGTAGCAACAGACTGGCACATGACAATTCACTCTAAAGTTGATATTTTTAAAAATGCACTATTTTCTAAAACACATATATAAAACAAATATTCATAATAATCGATCTAATAAAATATAGAAAAAATATTTATATTTAATATATTTTTAATTATTTTAATTGTTGGTCATAGTAATTAGAATGATAATAATTAAAATAAATAAATATTATAATTTATTAATGAAGATTTATTTTAATAATTGAGTTTACTAATTTGTGAATGTTGTTGAATTTATATTGCACAAAAGTTGTCTGGTTTGATTTTATAAAGAGATATTTTTTCTAAGTTCCATGGGGTGCAAGGATTTTTTGTTCTCACTCAATGTGGTGGTGGAGATGGTATGAGAGGTGAAAAAAGATAAGGTATTTGGTTGATGAAGAAAAATAAATAAAAATGAAAAATGAAAAATATAATTTTAGATGACATTCTAATAAAATTGAAGAAATAAGGTAATCTAAGAGATCCACTAAGAAGATGATACTAAATATTAAATTTGCAAAAATATAAAAATTGAATTTGTGTTATTAAAGTTGCACTAAAGTTACACATTAAATAATTTGCAAAAAAAAACATAATTAAATTATGTTGATATTTAAATGTCAACCAAATCAGAATAATTCAGGAAAATTAAAGATGAAGGAGAAATTAATTATCCCGAAGAGAGCAAAAATTAGATAATTAATGAACTTGATATGATCTATATCACACAAAAATTAGTAGCATGGTGTAATTATTATTTTTAATCAATTTTCTATCACACAAAAAATAAGTAGCATGAAGTAATTATATATATATATATATATATATATATATATATATATATATAAGTTTAATATCTATGATATTGTTTTTATTTAATTTAAATATTAAAAATAAATTAAAGTTTATATAGAACTAATAAAAAATTATTAAATAATCAAGACAATCTTCACATAAGGATTTTATTTACAATTATATTGATTTGATTAGATTTTGCTCGCAGGAAAGTTAGTTTATAAATTGATGAATGAAAATATTAAGTTTAAATTATTTTATGATTGTTGTTGATTTTTTTAAATCTAATAGTTTAATAATTGTTGTGCTATGATTTGACATTTGCTTTATCCTAACTGTGATTTCCTAAGCACTGCAGCAACACTAGCATGATACAATTTTTTTGCTATACATCATGACACTTACTCTTACCTTTGTCTTTATTTTAAAAATAATAAACTTTTTTGGCAAAACACTTTTGCTTTTCTTATTTATATTTTTATCTTTTTGAAAGCAAAAGTGTTTGTACCACTTGAGTATCCGTGCGAACGTACGAGTACTGATATGATACGCGCATATGGTGCTGATATTAAATTATTATTTAAATATTAAATATTAACGGGAACATGTTTACTACTCCCTCCGTTCGATAATGAGTGACCCAACACACCATTTCATACAGATTAAGAAAAGTGTAAAAAATTAAGAGAGAATATCATTTTTACTGTGTAAGGATCCACTCCATTTCCTAAAAAGAAATTGAGGGTCCATTACTATAGTTTTGTGTGCATAAAGTTAAATAAATAGTAAATATGTGTCACATGTCTTACAAATACGTGTAATATACACACAAACTATAGTAATGGAAAAGAAATGAAATTTAAGAAATGGAGTGGATCCTTACTCATTTTTACTATAGTACCCTTATTATGTACTGGGAATTGTGAACTTTTTATTAATTAGAGGGTAAAATTGGAAAAGTGTATTAGAAATTGAAATGGTTCATTCATTTTGGGACCTCATTTTATTCCATTTAAATCACTCATTGTGGGACGGAGGGTGTATAAATTTATTTATTTATTTTAAATATTTACAAAACAAAAATATTTATATATAGAAATAATTACAATAAATATATTAGACAATATTTTATGGTGTGTTTAATTAATTTTTTTGTTTTATCAAATCAGATTATTTTTTTTTAAATCATGTTTCTATTAATTGAATTTTTTTACTAAAAAATTGGTATCTAATTTTATTTAAATCTTTTATATTTATTTGTCATTCAAATTTATTTCTTAAGATATAATTGTTTTTAGTCATTAATAATAAAACTTTATATTTTTCAGTTAAATAAATTTTTTTATTTTATTCTAAAAAATAAATGTGCGCACAACACCAGTACCCGTGCGAACGCACGGGTATTCCACTAGTTTGGAATATGGTGGGATCTCAGTAGTCAAAAACTAGAGTACAAAAAAATCATAAAGTGGGAACTAGCAGCGATACAAGACAAAAACCTACAAAAAGTACACTGTTGCGCCGCCAACTTTGATAGTCTGCTCAATCCACCTTGTCTCCTGAAGAGACGTTTAGGACTCCTTGGGCTGGGTGATTCTTGATCCGAGGCCCAAAATCCAAGACACAAAGGAACCCTAATCCTCTTGGTCTATAAAAGGAGATGAAAGACTCATTTGAAAGAGTTCAGCAATTGCTAGTTAAAAAGAGTTACTTATTTCTAAGAGTGTTGCGGAAGTGTGCTGAAGTTTCTCTCCTCGTTCCTTTCTGTGCTTGTTGATGAACACTGTCACGAGTGGAGCTGTTTCTTGAGGACTTAGCCGTTTCAAGTTCAACTTCAAGTCTCTCTTAGGTTATTATCTTTTATATAATTTATTGTTCTAAGATGTTTCTTATGAGAACCTTGTTCATTGTTTGTACTCAACTCACTATGAGCTAAACTACTTTAAGTTGAGTTATGAGAAGTTTATATATATATATATATATATATATATATATATATATATATATAGTGTGTTTAAGTTAAATATGCGTGGCTAGTACATGCTTTACCGTGTGTTAACATTCTAATATTTGTTTCTTTGACTGATCACCTTGAAAATATTTACAAGCTTATTGTTGTGAGAGATCCAACAACAAGTGGACTTCATGAGTAAAGATGGTTGAAAGAGTAGGATAGATATATTCACTAGAATTAGTTAATTAGATATAAGTAACTACAATCATTAAGGAAATTATAACTTTTAAGAGACATATTCTAGAATTACAAGTGTGTCGCACGCTCGCGAAAAATGAACAACAGAGTCGCCACTAACATATCTATCCTAAAAGGAAAGGAACGCCAGCAAACCTAAAACGAATAGGAACAAGGTCTTTCGACCAGAGAAAGTGGGTACGGGAGTCGGTTACGCAAGGGGAAGGTACTAGCATCCCTCACGCCCATCGTACTCGATGGTGTCCACCTATGTTTGTTTCTATCTAAAGGGGATGTACTATATCTAAGCCTAATGTGAATGCATGCAAAAGAGATACGGGGAAAAGAAGGAATTATTTACAAATGTGCTCGTTCAAGCCCCGCGACTTGATGCCTATGTATCCCTTTCAAGAATCAGAGCGTTGTAGTTCGGCTCACATGTTTTTGTTTGTTTTTGTATTTTTTTTAGTTTGGCGGAGTTAACGTTCACGCTCTTACATAAGGGGACAACCTAAGTTGTGATCGAGCGGAAATAACAATGCCCTTAAGAATGCCAGGATGGCAAGAGAGAGGAAAGAGTTTGAGTGTTTCAAGTGGGACCCTTAAGCAAGGGAGACTCGAGTTACTCTTTGGTTGATGTTTTTTATGATTGGGAACTTCCACTCAAGTGATTCCCTAAAGCAAGGGAGACGAGAGCTTTCATTCCCTTTTTATTGTTTTCAACTTTTATTAATGTTTTATTGTGTTTTCTTGGTATTTTTTAAAGGGAATTAGTTTGAATTTTTGTTAGGTGTTTTAATGTTGAAAAGAAAAAGAAATGATAAAGGGGGAGACTAACCTAAGTACTAATTACATGCCAAGATTATTACATAAATGCAACTTAAATTCTAAACAAAAATACTATACAAGTTATCTAAAATATAAACATGAAACAAGTCAAAAGAACTCAATTAAAATCTATTCAAGAATTAAGAAATGGAAATTTGTATATTCAATCACACATGTATCAACTAAATTCATACAAAAATTAAGGCTAAAATCAACCCCTAAGCCACCTAACAAATTATTTACAAAAGGGGATTGAAACAAAGAAAACATTATGCATATATCAAAAGAAAATGACTTATTAGAATGCTAAAACAATTAGAAAAAATTACAAAAAAAATATTTACAAATATCTAAACATCCTAAAATATCTAAGAGAATTTTTTATGCATTTTTTATTTGATTAAAACTGGTTTATGAATAAAAAATTAAAAGAAAACAGAATTAAAACAAAATTAATATTCACCATGGCAGGGGGTAGTAGCAATCAGAGAATAAACTAAAATCAATTAAAGGCCCGCAGGGCCCAACATTACAGGGTGTGGATAGTGAAATTGGCAAGCCCAAAACATCATTCGCCTGCTAGTATCAGCAACAAGGGGGAATGGCACGGTAAAAGCCTCATAAGCCCAGTCTACGTGGCCCAATTACACTATCTACTCCATGTTCTTTTTATTTTATTTTATACAACATGCATGTTTTTATCATATGGTTATTTATTTCATGTAAAACGTGACAACATGTATCAATTGGACATGGTTGGATTTAAATGAGAAAAAGACAAAAGCAAAGAACAACCAATCACAACACTACACCTCAACATTCTAATCATATAGAAAAAAACTAAATTGCAAAATAATGGGAAAGATGAACAATGGATGCCTGCCACGTAATCAAAACGGAAAGAGGAAATGCAAATAGAAGGGGACGCCGGAGCTAGGGCTCCGGTCATCTTCCCCAGCCAGCCTCCGCAGGAGTTGCTCTCGACCTCGTCCATAAACTCGCAAAGTTGTCACCTTTTGACTCGAAATTCATCACTGAATCCAAATATGACCTTGGTTTTTCCATTAAAGACCTCTAGCATGCTAGTTGATGGCTTCCAACAAAACCCTAACTACTTACACTTCCATGAAAATACAAGATATCTATCTCAGCATGATCCTTACGCTGTAGAGAGTTTGAACACGCAAAATACACACTCAAGCAACGATTAATTCACACAAAACCGAGTCAATGTTCATGGAACAAAGGTTTCAAGCAAATGCATAAAATAGCGCTGAGTACATTCAAATACACGTGACCTACTCACACATCTCTAGTATGCTAAGGAGTTCAAGGTACTAACCTGTTCAAATCTTGGATGAGAATCTCCAGGAAAACTTCAGCTCTTCACACTTGAATCTTGGATGTGATTATGATGATAAGATTTTAGAACTCATTTCAAATCTCTGAGAAATAAACTCAGAGATTGCGTAGATGTCCAAGTAAAATCGGATCTTGCTTGCTAATGAGATGGTGGTGATGGTTACAGCGTTCTAGTGGTGATGGTTTAAGATGGAAGCAAAGGTTGAAGGCTCTTTCATAGTGATGATGATCAGAGGAAGACGGAGGTTCAAGGATCCATGGAGATTGAATGAGGAAGATGAAGATGGAGGGTGATTGGTGGTTATTGGTTTGTTACGATTTATAACAAACTTTGGGGAAGAAGAGAGAGAGAGATGAGAGAATGAAGAAAAGAGTGAGGGAGTTTGTGTGGAAAACTAAAAAAAGGAGAATGATGCGTGTGTTCCCATTTGTGGAGAGCTTTGGATTTATATAGTGTGCTACATGAATGTTATGGTGTGGATGATATGTAGTGTATCATTTTCTCTTGACTTAGTGAACAAGTGTGTAATTGGGGCAAGCCTTTTGTATGCTTTTCACGTACCCAGCTTTGTGCATGGCTTTTATGGAAATGTTACATTGCATGGGAACCTTTTATGCTAAGAACAAACAGTCTATGGTCATGAACTTGCAACATATAACTTCCTCTCTAGACCTCCATTTAATTCAAACTCAAGCCCATTTTAATGAGGTGATGAGAGTGAAGAGTTACGGTGTTGATGAGTTCTTGAGATGGGACTTGTAACTCACTCAAAATTACACTTAAAGGTGACAATGTATAGCTGCATCACATCCACGCGTGAGACCTCACTATTTGCTCAATACCTACTAAATTGACCTGATTCCTTAATGATTGATTAGAGGACATGGGGGAGAAGGGTTTGATACCATGTTTGAGCCTAATGGATGTTTTTAGGTCTCTAAAATTAGCTTCAAATTTGGCACACCAAGTGTTTGTTGTATTGCCTGCGCGTAACTTGGGATTCTGCCCAGCCAGATGCCCAACCTTGACAATTGTGAACGTGTGACTTTGGAGTCTCATAACTGACCCATTACATCTCTAATTAACCAGACCCTTGGCTTGTTGGATAAAGGGCATGAAAAAGAACATGTTTGCATTGGAGATAAACCAAAATGATGTTGTTGCTTCTCTAAAACACACATTGAAAATGGCACACCAACTGTTTGATCATTTGCATACACTATGCCCAGAAATTGCCATGTAATGTGATTTGAACCAAATGAAAGCTTCCAACTTCAAACCTTTATATCTTTTGATCTAGGCTTCCATTGAGAAAACTCCAAACTACAAAGTTGTTTATCTCCATGAGATGAGTAACTTTCATGTTGAACTTGCTTTGGAATTCTACCATCTGACACATGTAAACTGAGGCTGAAGTTGACTGACCATCATACTTTAAAAGTCCAAAATATTGTCTATGTGCGTGAACTTTCCCTTTTCAGCCTAGTTTCCAAAACTAGAAACATTGGCAATATCTTGATTTTATTTGTTTCCTTTGACTTTTATTGACTAATTTTCATCCAAAAGTCATCATTTGAGAGTTGACCTTGATTGAAATTCTGGTATGACGGATTCAGGATGTCACTCACGATGTCAAGACATCTAATCTGTTATCAGCTTGGCTAAGGCAGGACATAATGATCCCCAATTTTTGATAACCCCTTTTGACGAAGGAGTCCATGAGTATTGGGACCATATTAGTTCAGTCAACATAACCAGATTGTAAACTTCATTGGTTCTGTAATAGGACAAGCTTTCAAACCTGATCCTGATGTTATAGACGATGTTATGACATCCAAGACTGAACAGATAATACATTGCAGAAGATAAATAACATAGTGAGTTGTTTACCCAGTTCAGTTCAACCAACCTACATCTGGGGGTTTCCAAGTCAGGAATAAGTCCACTATAATAGAATCAATTCATAGACACTCAGCAAACCTCCAGTCTGCGATCTAATCACTTAAAACTACCTGTGCTATACTTTACCTAAGACAGTCCTAGGTATGAGGACCCCCTCAATTCCCTTATCTATCACAACCTGTGATATCCTTAGCAATAGTATTGAAGACACTTTTCAAGACACAATACTTGATCTCGCTTCACAGCTTCAATCAAGAACATAATACTCAACTCTTACCTACAGGTTTTGAGTGAGAACAAAAACTTCTCTTACCTAAAGGTTTCGAGAAGGACACGACAGCCATCCCACAACCTGGGTGGTCTACCTTTACCAACCCTAATGACTACATTATTCTTATTCTTGGTTTGCGTACAAAACTAGGTTACAAAGGTTTCTTTTTATAACCTATACCAAACTGGACTTTGGCTCACAATCGTAGCATTACTAGCTGTTACAAATCAGCAGATATCTTCTGCTAAAAGAAAGGTCTTCAATCATAAGTTTCCTAATTTATCTCCTAAATTAGAAACTGCTGAATCTTCAATATTCCGATTTGATTCTTCAATATTCTGACTTGATTCTTTTGACCTTTAAAACTGCGCCACATAGGATTACATAATATTCCATAGAATATTCAGTATCTGTTGAGTATCAGATTGAATCTTCATGTTCCTGTTTTGCAGACGCGATGTCATGAGTTGATGTCATGACATTCCATATAACATCTTGTTTTTGTACCTGTTTTGTTCTTTTATATTTGCAAGACTTATACATTCTATTACATATTGCTGCTATTATATTTTAGCCAAACATAAATGCCAATCAGCCAATAATAACATCAACAATCTCCCCTTTTGACTTATTTTGGCTAAAACATATACATTAAATTGCATCAAAACAACAAAGACAAAAACTACAACCTTTAGAAGAACAGATCTTTTACAATCTCAGAATTGGGTTTCAATCTCTTCAGTTCTTCAGGTCTTCATAGTATCTTTGAACCACATCATAACATCTTCAATCCATACTGTATTTAAATAATCCTCTATTTCTTTTGATAGTAGTGGACTTCAGAATACGTTCGGTCAATTCTCCCCCTTTTTAGCCATAATATGACAAAGAGAGTATCAATGTCATAGCATCCAGATGGATATCACCATCAACTTCCTCTATAAAGTACAAACATTGTGGTGTACATGAGGAAGAAGATAGGGGAGGAATCCCTTACTTCCTGTCACTCAGAACACAAATCACAATTGTGTTCATAACTCAGATCACAAATCACAATTTCACAAGGTCCTTTAATAGGCATGACCATACATAAGAACAAACACTTTTTGGTGGTCTCACATAAGAATTCATGACAGAAAAACACAGCATCCCCAGCCCTCGTTTCTCTTTTTCTGGCCAAAATTTGGCATAGCAACCCATCACAATACCAAACCCAGACACAAGTTATTTGGATACAAACGAAAGTCATACTGAACTAAAATTATTCGTGATATGCTGAGACTGAAGGGCATAGATGATACCATTATATAGCCACTTGAATTCTTAGAAATTAACGATGGTCTTGGTCCATGGTCAAAGGCGTGATTAGGAAACATTCCCAAAAGAAATTACTCTTTCCAAGTCAGTTTTTGACTGTTTATTCTAGAATGAGTTATCTTTAAAACTAACGCATGCACAGTCAGCAATTACACTTCACACCATCCATTGATGCGTATAAATAGTATCAAGAAAAAATTCCTTGTTTGACTCAACAGATACTATGTCTTTAAACATGTCATGACATCCTGTCAGACATTGTCACCTTTTTACTGCTCATGCACACAGACCAAGCTTCTTCAACTGACATTGAGAAAAACACTCTATCGACCCAATAAAAGACCTCACAAACACCATAATAACTCCCCCTGTCCAAGATAACTTGTGCTTCTTTAAGTAATAATTTGCATTAATGAATGGAAACATAAGACTCATCTTCATGTTTTCAAGAGCTCACTCTCTGTTCAGCTAACCAGTTGAACACACTCATTGTTGCACTCTTTCACCTATTAACCACAGATGCTCTTCACATCCTCCTGAGGGATCTAACAATACAAATAAGCTCCACACATTTAGATCAGTAAATCTTTCATGAACAAACAATGCTCCTTCTCTAGATGACCACTTGACATGAAAACACAAAGAGATTTCCACATTCTCAACAAGAAGAACTTCCACTTATTACACGTTATTGAGCATAATCTCACCATGTTTATTTTAGATACATGTTCTGTCAAGTCAACACAACAGCTCACTTCCTTGTCTGCAGCATTATACTTTTTTCATCAATGAGGAAGAAAATACAAGCCACTCCCCCTCAAACTGAGAGTTGACACAACTTACACACCTTCCTCTCCTAGAACATGAGAAGTGAGTCAACTACTAGACTCACTGAGAACACAAGACAACCAGTGTTCAGGACTCAAATACTCTGACTATCCATAAAGATAATATTCCTCTGTAGAAGAATTTAGAACACAAGAACCAATTTGCGTTCATGACTCGAAACAAGACTCTAAAATTAAAAAATATCTTTACAAAACAACTGCAAAGAATGACCTCAGACTTAACAATGTCTGAACACTACCCTTATACTCTATGCTTGTCATAATTTGACAAATATAACCTAGACTCTAGACTTAACTCATATCCGAAAGAAGAACATGAGAGACTCAAACAAGACTCAAAAGAATGAAACGGAAAAGACTCTAGAAACCTGAGCAATTTAAACAACATACCTGAACTTTAACAAATGTCTTGATCAAGAGATGTTATTTGAAAAAGAACTACATCAGATGAATTTGTGCAATGGTTGGAACATGCACTATATCAGAACAAGTGATATACACCGTCAATACATGTTTTTAGATGATAATACAAAGAATGAACCTTGCTGGTTTTTAAGGAAAAAACATGTCTTGAGTTATGTTCTAACATCTTTATGACATTGTTCTTCTAACTTTAAGAGATTAGTTTTTGAAAAACTTTCCATATGATTAGAAGCCGAATAACATTGTCCTTACTGATCTCCATACTCTATGCTCCCCCTGAGATATACAAATTAAGGCCATCTTTGATGTAGGTCCTTGAATAATTCTTTATTTGGAATTTTCCACAGTTTCCAAATTAGGAATCCTTAGTTTGCTTGCTACACAAGATTCAGATTGCCACATTCTGCTGAATCTTCAATATTCTAATTTGATTCTTCATTATTATGAATTGATTCTTTTGACCTTTAAAACTGCGCCACATAGGATTACATAATATTCCATAGAATATTCTGTATCTGTTGAGTATCAGACTGAATCTTCATGATCCAATTCTGCAGGCGCGATGTCATGAGTTGATGTCATGACATTCCATATAACATCTTGATTTTGTACCTATTTTGTTCTTTTATATTTGCAAGACTTATACATTCTATTACATATTGCTTCTATTATATTTTAGCCAAACATAAATGCCTACCCGCCAATAAAAACATCAACACTGATTTTTACCAAAAAGTCAACTGTTTGACTTATTCAGCTTCAGATGAATTTTCTGATTAATCGATCTTCGATTCCACTTCAAATCAATCATCAACCAAAGAAAATAAATTGCACACCCTCACATGAGCCTCATTCCACCTCACACTATAAAATCATCTCCGGATTAAATGTTGACTAAAAAGTCAATTGTTTGACTTTGGTCAAAAACCATGATTTTGGAAGACTAAATGAGCTTCAAGCCTATATTCTGCAATCAATGCCTTGAGTTGAAGATTGTAAAACCCTAATTCAAGAAGAACTCCAAAGTAGGGATAATGCCACATGATTAGACTTCAGATCTACCCCCTTTGATCAGGAATTCTCTTCAACGGAAACTTCTTTCTTGCCAGCTTTTGAACAATAACAATGATATGAATGCATGCATTGGATCATGGCCTAGATGAAGTATGTATATGGATTGTAAGCCAGATAAATAGGGAAGGACAAATTTGGGGTATGACAAGTGCCCCTATTTAATTGTCTTAAACCTGAAGGTGAGATTGGCGTCGGCCTTTCGAACATTCGAGGTAGAAGGTGATTAAATACCAATACCTGAAATTTGTCCTGAAAAGATGGTGTAATTGTTATCCTTATATTATATTTTTTTTGTTTTGATATCTGCTGGGGAAAGAGAATTTTTATTTTTCTGGTGGAAAATTTATGATAAGATTTATGGTAAAGAATTATGGTTGAATGATAATAGCTTGTAACGTGGTAGCGGTGCCAATACAAGGTTCTCAAAGGGAGCGATTGTTACATGAGATAGTGATTGAAAAATATAGGTTTGACGGAGAGATAAGGAGACATAGACGAGTTTTGAAGGAGGATACAGATGGGTATCAAGGAAAATAACATGGACGAGTGTTTGGGTCAATACAGACGAGTATTGAAGAAAAATACAGACGTGTATCAAGGAAAATAACACGGACGAGTGTTTGAATCAATACAGACGAGTATTGAAGGAAGATACAGACGAGTGTTGCACCCCAAAATTTGCCCATCTGATTTTTGTTCTAATTGGCTTAAACTTCACATTTCATCCGCATATCTCCATTAGGTCATTCGAATATCATGCATTCATTCATTAAATAAAACCTAAAAAATATGGGATCAAGAAATCAGGCAAGCCATGACTCGTATGTGATTTGAAGATTTTCACATCAAATGAGTTTAATTTAATTGATTTTTTATTGAGCATGGATTAAAGTTAGTGTGTTATTCTCCTTAATATACAAGGCTTTTTCTCCTTTTAACATTCATCGTGATCAAAGAAATTATGGGGTTTTAATCAGAGTTTCTAGGCTTGGCAAGTTTATTTCAAATGGGGTTGACATGATTAGAGTTTATTTCTCTATTCATGTGTTAAGCAAAAGTACTCTTTTCGGGTTTGATTCGTTTGTTAAATATGAAAGCCTCCTTTGGTTTTGGTTCATGGTCCTTCGCTCAAAGTATAAATTATCCCTTTGGATCTCATACAAGGGATTAAGGCGTCATAATATAGAAGATTACCTTTTGAGTTCAGAATACAAGACTAAGAATTTTGACTTTGCTTTTGGAGTTATCTTATGTCATTCATTCACCTTGCAAAGTTTGAAAAAAGACATTTGGAATTTTGAACCGAAAATGAAAGAGAAAAGGAGGGAAAGATTTACTGCATTATTTATTTACAAGTTATTCTACAAAATGTCATTACAAAGGAAAAAGAGAATAACTATTTGGAAAATTGGTCTTATCATTGAATCTAAAAATTCATTACAAGAAGATTACATGAGCTTATGCTTAAGTCTTATTCTAGAGATGTATTACAAGAAGTATACGAAATTAGAATTCCTAAACTCCATGCTACAATCTTCTTTTCACCTTGATTCAATCTCCATGCTGAACTAAAGTCCATCC
This sequence comes from Vicia villosa, assembly GCF_029867415.1. Classification (NCBI taxonomy): domain Eukaryota; kingdom Viridiplantae; phylum Streptophyta; class Magnoliopsida; order Fabales; family Fabaceae; genus Vicia; species Vicia villosa. The sequence continues at coordinate 158,145,817 of NC_081182.1, read as the reverse complement.
TTGACCCCTGCACCTGTTCAAAACAAAAAAAGACAGAATAAATAGCTCAGTCGTAAAGCAGCCCACATACAATACAAAAATCAAATAAAATCTTGCAGCCACACATTCATACAATTCCATACAAAAAATCAAGCAACTCCATACATTCATAAACAGCAGCCACATAACTATTCAGCAAATCTGTCAGTTCATATATCCACCAAAACACTACAAAAATCCCTCAATTAAATCCTGCAGTGTGTTCAACACATCCAACTCTTAACAGTTCCAACTCCTAACTGTTTCTTAACCATGACAGAACCCTTCAACTAACCATAACAACCTTCCAAAATTAGTTACAAACTCTCTAACCAACTAGCCTATCCTAACTGCCATAACAGAAAACTATTCCTAACAGCATAACAGAATGCAACCGATTCATAACCAATTTGTAACTAACCTCTTAATCAGACTCAATCTCCTCCATTCATCACATAACAAACTCTCTCAATCCAAGGGCTCCAATCATTCAAGCTCTAACTGAATCAAATTCCCTCTCCTCTATATAACAGAATTTCCCTCCAATTCAGAAGCTCCTCCACCATTTTCTCTCCACAATCAACTTCATCTTCATTCTTCTTCACTACTTCACTTCTGGTCTTCATCATTCATCACCATCCTCACTCCACAAACTCTGCGAAATCATCATCACCATCCTCTCTCCACTTCCACCACCATCATCCACTCTTCATCATTTTCAAACCTCTTCCTCAATCACTTTCTCACCTTCTTCACAATCATCATCCTCGTCATCCTCACCTTCAATCAATCTTCACAGAAAAGAAGCTCTGAGAATCATCCTCCACACAATCTTCCATTTCCTTCCACGATTCCTTCTTCACCTTCACTTCTATTCACTCGCCTTCTCCAATCTCTTCAACCTCAGTCACATCAATCATCATCATTGCAGCATACACACAGAGAACAACAATCAAAACAAGACTTTGAAGAACAAGAAGAAGAGGCTAAAGGACTCAAGAACATACCTAAAAAATCACGAGCTCCTTGCGTTTACTTAGCCAACCGTCAGAGTGAAAGCTCATCTCCGGTCTTCTGTTGATTCATTCACGGCCTCCATTCCAGAAATAAGAGACGAGCGAGGAAGATGAGACCTCGTGTAGGTTCACGGTGGTGCGCCGTTCGCAAGCAGAGGAGAGGAAAAGAGAGAATCGGAGGGCGAACATCTTCATCGTCCTCGCGCCGTCTCCATTCACGTTCATCAGAGGTCAAGACCGGAGAAGAAAAGGGAAACGCCGCCGTTTGCTCGTGAGAAAGGAGAACTCATCACCGCCGTGCGTTTGAAGTGAGAAGAGAGGATCTGAAAGAGGGATTGGGAACGTCACACCGGTACCAACCCTAAATCTCAATTTCCCTTTTTCTGTTAATCTCTATTATTTTTCTTTTTTATTATTTATTTTCTGTATGAAATATAATAATAATCTTGGATCTGAATTGGGCCGAACTCAACCTACGCCCACTTGCTAATCACACAACTGTATTCAGTCCTCACCCCCCTATGTACATAATTTTACATGTTAGATTTAGTTTTTATCATATAGTTTTATATCATATGTTTCAGGCAATAAAAATCACTAATCTTCACTATCACATTTTAGACTTTAAATGCCATTTTTGTCATAAAAAATAATCATAAAAAATATTAGTTTTTAGGCTATTTGTTTTTTAGTCTTTTTACTTGACTTGTAATTCAATTTCTTTCATAAAAATCAACATAAAAATAAGGGTTAATGAACTTTTTCGTCCCTTTAAATATTTCAAATTTCGTTTTTAGTCCCTTCAAAATTTTCCTTCAAGAAATCGTCCCTTTAAAATTTTTCTTCCGAACTATTGGTCCCTAACATCAAATTTCGTAGCTAATCGGGGGCTAAAGTCGTAGCTAATCTCTAGAAAATTTGACGTTAGGGACCAATAGTTTAGACGAAAAATTTTGAAGGGACGATTTCTTAAAGAAAAATTTTGGAGGGACTAAAAACGAAATCTGCAATATTTAAAGGGACTAAAAAGTTCATTAACCCTAAAAATAATTGTACCTTTAACTCACTTTTGTGCTATATTTTGACTTGTTCTATTTCATGCTCTTGTACTATTTTCATGTATCCTACTTGTTGACTTCTAATTGTGATCTTTATCTTCATATTCTTTTATTCCTAACCTTAGGTAGAAACCATGATAACATTAGGTAGAAATTCCCTTCATACTTAGGCTAGTTTCTTTTTCTTTTCAACTTCAAAACATCTAACAATATCCAAATTAAATCCCATAAAAAATACCAAGAAAATACTAAAAGTCATTAATAAAAAAGTGAAAATCATTAAATAGGGAATGGAAGCTGGAATCTCCCTTGCTTAAGGGAATCATTCGAGTGCTTGGATCTCCCTTACTTAAGGGAACCATTCGAGCGTAAGTTCCCAATTTCTAAAAAACACAAACCATAGAGCAACTCGAGTCTCCCTTGCTTAAGGGTTCCACTCGAAACGCTCAGAATCTCTTCTTCATCTCGCCTCCAAGGCATTCTTTCCCTTAATCGGACACGTTGCTTCCTTTCGATCGCAGACTGGTAACGCATAAGACTCCACTCAACGAGCTGCTATCCTGACGCTAGATTGCGAATGTAACTCCGTCCACTAAAAAACAAAAAAACAAACAAAAACTATTGAGCCGAACTACGGCGCTCTGATTCCTGAAAAGGATACGTAGGCATTAGGTCGCGGGGCCTAAGCGAGCACAACTATTTAAAACCCTTATTTTCCCCGTGGTTCTTTTCTTTCATTTGCATGCATTCCCTTAGTAATTAAGCTTTACATTTATACACCCTTTAGATAGCAACAAACATAGGTGGATACCATCGAGTACGATGGGCGTGAGGGGTGCTAGTACCTTCCCCTCGCGTAACCGACTCCCGTACCCTATCTCTGGTCGAAAGACCTCGTTCTTATTCATCTTAGGTTTTCTGATATTCCTTTCCCTCTTTGGGATAAATATATTTGTGGCGACTCTGTTCATCATTTCGCGAGCGTGCGACAGCTGGCGACTCTGCTGGGGACCCTAAGCAAGTCGATCCTAGCCTTTGTTTGTTGTTTGTTTATTGGGTGTGCTTATATATATTGTTTATGTTTCACTTCATTTATTTTATGCTTGCATATCATGACTATTTGCTGATTGCATATCATGTTTATTTTCTCGCATTCTGGACTATATTAAGGGCCCCCTTGGGGGCCACATATTTTTCTGCTTGTCTTTGCAGGTGGGGGGTTTTTGTGAGATAAAAGGCCCACTACCCAGGCCAGTGACACATAGGATTAGCGTGGATGCTCATGTTGACTCCCGTAGCGCTTGCTATGATCGAGTTTGACATGGGGTACCACAACCGAGCGAGGTTCTTTCATGGAACACTGTGTCTGGCACGCTTGTTGCCTCAAACACTTTGTACCCCATGGGAACTATAGACCCTAGTGACCATTAGGGACCACTTGTCCGTGTCTAGACTACATACCCGTGAGATTGGGGTGGGACAGGAAACTTGACCTCCATCATACCCGAATTTCTGCTATTCAATAAAAGGCGTCGAACCTTTGATCCTGAGACATTTGACTTATACAGAAGTTCTACATCAGTTATCTATCGGAATCAACGTCGAACCTCTGAATCTGGAGGGTTCGACCATCCTTATTGACCATGAGAAGCTGTTATCCAAGAGGCCTTGATCCCTGATCCTGATTTATGACACATTTGCACCTTCATTAACATTTTTGCATTCATGCATATGCATCCATGGTTACCAAGACTCTTACCACTCTTCCTCTCCATCAGATCAGTCAAGACGATTCCTCCACACCGATATCTGACAAAAGCTCACTGAAGAAGAATCATGGGGAATTACAAACAAGATCAAGCTACTATCAGAGAATCCCATGCCTCCTCATGGGGGAACCTTCCACAAGTAGAGCCTAAAAGACTTTGTGTTTGTCAGAGGACATTTCATTTGCATCAGAATAAGGCCAATCTTGCCATTGTTTAGACTTCTCAAGCATTTTCACTTGTATTACTTTTGTTGTTATCAAGTACTATTCATTGTAAGAAACTCATTCTGTTTGAATAAATAAAAATAATGCAATATACATGTTTTTCTCAAACCATTTCATCTTTGTCATTATGTTCATTGATATTCAACTCATTTGTCTTAAGCAACTAAAAGAGGAGAATGATGAAAATCAAAATACATGAACTACTAATCGTATGCTTTTGGAACAAAGATCCTGCTGACGATGTACAGGCATTGTTTCAATTCCTAAACACCGGAGTTATAAGGGAGTGAAACCCTCGTCAACCCCTTTTAGCCTAAGGAGTAGTAGTTTCTTTTGAAAAAGTACAAAACCCTCAATTTTAACCAGGGGCAGGGTAGTCTTCAGTTAGTGTGATCGAGCGCTCAACTTTTAGGTATTCCATCAGAGGATCAATCATATTCTATCTCTCGCAACAAAAGAGCACAATCCACAATGGATGTCTCTCATTTACTGAGAAGAAGGCAGTCACAACCTTTCATCAAGTCAATCATAAAATTCATACAACTTGCTCTTGAACGAGACAAAAAAAGAATGAAAAGAAAGTTATGAATCATGATAAAAAAAAAGAGAAACGATAGCCCGCTAAGTCAAAAAGAAGGAAAAGCTTTGAAGCAAATGACTTAGGCAAAAATTAGGGCATATCCCGCTGGACAACGGAAACCAAAATCAAAAGAAACTTGTTGTCCAGGCAAAAGTTAGGGAAAGCAAAAGACAAAGTAAAAGAAAAATCCTCCAAGGGACAAGTTGTTGTGACCATAAAAAAAAAAGCAACAAAGGGTGGCTGCCACCTCCATCAAAGTCACAAAGGATCCTCATCCATCACAATCCTTCCTGAAGGACGAACACTCGTGTTGAACTAACTGAACGTAGGACTGGAGAACATCACGAAGAAAGGGTGGGTTAAGTAGAACTTGAGCCTTTATCCTTTGTTTCTCAAACCGTGAACCCGACCACGTTACAACCCTCTAAAGTCCTAATTGAAGCAGGGTTTGTTCTGAAAGCATACAAACTGTTAAGTCATGTCAAATTGACTCCTAATGTTGTTGTGTCACTCGTGTTAGTATCAATACAACATTTTGACAAATAAAAACTTTTCTTTGAGATTAACATGTGCATTGCATTCTCTTTATCTTTTTCAAAACAGAATTGTCTCTAACTTGAAAGTAAGTACTTGATACCAAGGAAAGTTCAACATTGAAATTCCATCGAGCAATCTTACAAAAGCAAAGGTTGGTCATCCACTGAGAAAATACCTGAAGCATCCATTAGGTGGAAGAGTTCCTTTCAATCTGGGGCATACATTCCATGATCTACACTGGGGCAGACCATTACAAATCTCCATGATTCAAGCATTATCAAAGTTCAATCTCAAGAGATCATACAAGCTGGGGCAAGCTAGAAATAAGTCATTTCTTCATCTTCAATCAAATGTCAGATATCGAGACAAGTGTCGAGGAGTCAAGCCAAATACCTCGCCTCCACAAGTTCTATCCTTCAATCAATGACCTTTCCACAAAGGCATTCTCCATCCATCCTTATATCTTGGAGACAATCATTCCATTCATAATCATACATGAATCACGCATATCACTGCATCCTCATTGGCATTTATCCCTCAATAATCCAATCATCAATAAAGCAGGGGCATCCACCCTACCTTGAATTAAGCAGAGTTCAGAACTCCACCTAATCCATCCCATGCAAAGCAGAAACCCCAATTAATCAGTACACTGCATATAGAATTCGTTGCATTGCATCTCCAGAAATGCACAAATAAATGAAACATTTGCATGTGAAGCATAAGCCAAGTTACTCATCAGATGAGGTCCTTACAAGCAATCAATTGATATTCCACTGGATCACTCAGAGTTACCATTGTGGTGTCATATCCCATAGTCAATCATGTTCATCTTTCTGCAACCCAGAGTTGAGGTTTTTGAGTTCAACCCAGAGTTGACTTTCCTTTCATCTTTTAACCCCGAGTTAATAATCTTTTCCCTCTCACCAAGAGTTGACGGCCATCTTTTCTTCTTTCCCATTCAACCCAAAGTTGACAGTTATCTTTTATTCTCTTTCCCTCTCAACCCAGAGTTGACGGTTATCTTTTATTCTCTCTGCCTCTCAACCCATAGTTGACAACTATCTCTTGTTTTTTCCCACTCAACCCAGAGTTGACGGTTATCTTTTGTCCTTCCCACTCAACCCAGAGTTGAAGGTCATCTTTTGTCTTTCCCACTCAACCCAGAGTTGACGGTCATCTTTTGTCTTTTCCCACTCAACCCAGAGTTGACGGTCATCTTTTACTCAATCCAGAATTGGCTTCTTCTTTCCCCAATCAACCCAGAGTTGACGGTTATCTTTTATCCTTTTCCCACTAAACCCAGAGTTGACGGTTATCTTTTATTCGACCCGGAGTTGATTTTTCTTTTCCCACTCAACCCAGAGTTGACGGTCATCTTTTATTCGACCCAGAGTTGATTTTTCTTCTTTCCCACTCAACCCAGAGTTGACGGTTACCTTTATTTTAACTCAGAGTTGATCCTTTCCTTTCCCACTCAACCCAGAGTTGACGGTTATCCTTTATTCAACCCAGAATTAACTTTTTGTTTCCCATTCAACCCAGAGTTGATGGTTATCTTCTTTCTTTCCCACTCAACCCAGAGTTGACGGTTATCTTTTGTCCTTTCCCACTCAACCCAGAGTTGACGGTTATCTTTTATCTTTTCCCACTCAACCCAGAGTTGACGGTTACTTCTTTCTCAACCCAGAGTCGACGATTATCTTTTGTCCTTTCCCTCTCAACCCAGAGTTGACGGTTATCTTTTCTCCTTCCCCATTCAACCCAGAGTTGACGGATATATTTTATTCAACCCAGAGTTGACGGTTATCTCTTGCTTCCTTTCCCACTCAACCCAGAGTTGACGGTTATCTCTTGTGTCTTTTCCCACTCAACCCAGAGTTGACGGTTATCTTTTATTCAACCTAGAGTTGACGGTTATCACTTGCTTCCTTTCCCACTCAACCCAGAGTTGACGGTTATCTCTTGTGTCTTTTTCCACTCAACCTAGAGTTGACGGTTATCTTTTGTTCAACCCAGAGTTGATCCTTTCCTTTTCCCACTCAACCCAGAGTTAACGGTCATCATTTGTTTCCTTCTCCCTTCTCCCACTCAACCCAGAGTTGACGGTTATCATTTGTTCAATCCAGAATTGATTTCTTCTTTCCCACTCAACCCAGAGTTGATGGTTATCCCTTGTTCAATCCAGAATTTATTATCTTTCTCACTCAACCCACAGTTGATCTCCTTGATTTCTTTCTCAACCCAGAGTTGATGCCCATATCTTGTTCCACTAATACTGATTTCCCTTTATTCTTCCACCGGAGTTGACCTACTTTTCTTTTTCAACCCAGAGTTGATGTGCATTTCATTTCTAACCCAGAGTTAATTTGTTCATCCATAATTGATAGAATTTTCCTCAGTGGATGTGACACCATCTTTTCCCCAGTGGATCCTATCTCATCAGGCAAATTTTCAGGTTCTTTTGATATTTAATCCTCTTCTACCTTGAATGATCGAAAGGCTAGCGCCAATCTCTCTTTCAGGTTTAAGACGATTAAATAGGGGCAGTTGTTGCACCCCAAAATTTGCCCATCTGATTTTTGTTCTAATTGGCTTAAACTTCACATTTCATCCGCATATCTCCATTAGGTCATTCGAATATCATGCATTCATTCATTAAATAAAACCTAAAAAATATGGGATCAAGAAATCAGGCAAGCCATGACTCGTATGTGATTTGAAGATTTTCACATCAAATGAGTTTAATTTAATTGGTTTTTTATTGAGCATGGATTAAAGTTAGTGTGTTATTCTCCTCAATATACAAGGCTTTTTCGCCTTTTAACATTCATCGTGATCAAAGAAATTATGGGGTTTTAATCAGAGTTTCTAGGCTTGGCAAGTTTATTTCAAATGGGGTTGACATGATTAGAGTTTATTTCTCTATTCATGTGTTAAGCAAAAGTACTCTTTTCGGGTTTGATTCGTTTGTTAAATATGAAAGCCTCCTTTGGTTTTGGTTCATGGTCCTTCGCTCAAAGTATAAATTATCCCTTTGGATCTCATACAAGGGATTAAGGCGTCATAATATAGAAGATTACCTTTTGAGTTCAGAATACAAGACTAAGAATTTTGACTTTGCTTTTGGAGTTATCTTATGTCATTCATTCACCTTGCAAAGTTTGAAAAAAGACATTTGGAATTTTGAACCGAAAATGAAAGAGAAAAGGAGGGAAAGATTTACTGCATTATTTATTTACAAGTTATTCTACAAAATGTCATTACAAAGGAAAAAGAGAATAACTATTTGGAAAATTGGTCTTATCATTGAATCTAAAAATTCATTACAAGAAGATTACATGAGCTTATGCTTAAGTCTTATTCTAGAGATGTATTACAAGAAGTATACGAAATTAGAATTCCTAAACTCCATGCTACAATCTTCTTTTCACCTTGATTCAATCTCCATGCTGAACTAAAGTCCATCCTTGACCCCTGCACCTGTTCAAAACAATAAAAGACAGAATAAATAGCTCAGTCATAAACCAGCCCACATACAATACAAAAATCAAATAAAATCTTGCAGCCACACATTCATACAATTCCATACAAAAAATCAAGCAACTCCATACATTCATAAACAGCAGCCACATAACTATTCAGCAAATCTGTCAGTTCATATATCCACCAAAACACTACAAAAATCCCTCAATTAAATCCTGTAGTGTGTTCAACACATCCAACTCTTAACAGTTCCAACTCCTAACTGTTTCTTAACCATGACAGAACCCTTCAACTAACCATAACAACCTTCCAAAATTAGTTACAAACTCTCTAACCAACTAGCCTATCCTAACTGCCATAACAGAAAACTATTCCTAACAGCATAACAGAATGCAACCGATTCATAACCAATTTGTAACTAACCTCTTAATCAGACTCAATCTCCTCCATTCATCACATAACAAACTCTCTCAATCCAAGGGCTCCAATCATTCAAGCTCTAACTGAATCAAATTCCCTCTCCTCTATATAACAGAATTTCCCTCCAATTCAGAAGCTCCTCCACCATTTTCTCTCCACAATCAACTTCATCTTCATTCTTCTTCACTACTTCACTTCTGGTCTTCATCATTCATCACCATCCTCACTCCACAAACTCTGCGAAATCATCATCACCATCCTCTCTCCACTTCCACCACCATCATCCACTCTTCATCATCTTCAAACCTCTTCCTCAATCACTTTCTCACCTTCTTCACAATCATCATCTTCGTCATCCTCACCTTCAATCAATCTTCACAGAAAAGAAGCTCTGAGAATCATCCTCCACACAATCTTCCATTTCCTTCCACGATTCCTTCTTCACCTTCACTTCTATTCACTCGCCTTCTCCAATCTCTTCAACCTCAGTCACATCAATCATCATCATTGCAGCATACACACAGAGAACAACAATCAAAACAAGACTTTGAAAAACAAGAAGAAGAGGCTAAAGGACTCAAGAACATACCTAAAAAATCACGAGCTCCTTGCGTTTACTTAGCCAACCGTCCGAGTGAAAGCTCATCTCCGGTCTTCTGTTGATTCATTCACGGCCTCCGTTTCAGAAATAAGAGACGAGCGAGGAAGATGAGACCTCGTGTAGGTTCACGGTGGTGCGCTGTTTGCAAGCAGAGGAGAGGAAAAGAGAGAATCGGAGGGCGAACATCTTCATCGTCCTCGCGCCCTCTCCGTTCACGTTCATCAGAGGTCAAGACCGGAGAAGAAAAGGGAAACGCCGCCGTTTGCTCGTGAGAAAGGAGAACTCATCACCGCCGTGCGTTTGAAGTGAGAAGAGAGGATCTGAAAGAGGGATTGGGAACGTCACACCGGTACCAATCCTAAATCTCAATTTCCCTTTTTCTGTTAATCTCTATTATTTTTCTTTTTTATTATTTATTTTCTGTATGAAATATAATAATAATCTTGGATCTGAATCGGGCCAAACTCAACCTACGCCCACTTGCTAATCACACAACTGTATTCAGTCCTCACCCCCCCTATATACATAATTTTACATGTTAGATTTAGTTTTTATCATATAGTTTTATACCATATGTTTCAGGCATTAAAAATCACTAATCTTCACTATCACATTTTAGACTTTAAATGCCATTTTTGTCATAAAAAATAATCATAAAAAATATTAATTTTTAGGCTATTTGTTTTTTAGTCTTTTTACTTGACTTGTAATTCAATTTCTTTCATAAAAATCAACATAAAAATAATAGTACCTTTAACTCACTTTTGTGCTATATTTTGACTTGTTCTATTTCATGCTCTTGTACTATTTTCATGTATCCTACTTGTTGACTTCTAATTGTGATCTTTATCTTCATATTCTTTTATTCCTAACCTTAGGTAGAAACCATGATAACATTAGGTAGAAATTCCCTTCATACTTAGGCTAGTTTCTTTTTCTTTTCAACTTCAAAACATCTAACAATATCCAAATTAAATCCCATAAAAATACCAAGAAAATACTAAAAGTCATTAATAAAAAAGTGAAAATCATTAAATAGGGAATGGAAGCTTGAATCTCCCTTGCTTAAGGGAATCATTCGAGTGCTTGGATCTCCCTTGCTTAAGGGAACCATTCGAGCGTAAGTTCCCAATTTCTAAAAAACACAAACCATAGAGCAACTCGAGTCTCCCTTGCTTAAGGGTTCCACTCGAAACGCTCAGAATCTTTTCTTCATCTCGCCTCCGAGGCATTCTTTCCCTTAATCGGACACGTTGCTTCCTTTCGATCGCAGACTGGTAACGCATAAGACTCCACTCAACGAGCTGCTATCCTGACGCTAGATTGCGAATGTAACTCCGTCCACTAAAAAACACAAAAACAAACAAAAACTATTGAGCCGAACTACGGCGCTCTGATTCCTGAAAAGGATACGTAGGCATTAGGTCGCAGGGCCTAAGCGAGCACAACTATTTAAAACCCTTATTTTCCCCGTGTTTCTTTTCTTTCAATTGCATGCACTCCCTTAGTAATTAAGCTTTACATTTATACACCCTTTAGATAGCAACAAACATAGGTGGATACCATCGAGTACGATGGGCGTGAGGGGTGCTAGTACCTTCCCCTCGCGTAACCGACTCCCGTACCCTATCTCTGGTCGAAAGACCTCGTTCTTATTCATCTTAGGTTTTATGATATTCCTTTCCCTCTTTGGGATAAATATATTGGTGGCGACTCTGTTCATCATTTCACGAGCGTGCGACAACGAGTATCAAAAAGATTAACACGTACGAGAGTTTGAAACAATACGGACGAGTATTGAAGAAAGATACAAACGAGTATCCAAAGGATTAACACAAACGAGTGTTTGAATCAATGCATACGAGTATTGAAGAATGATACGGACGAGTATCAAAAGGATTCACACGTACGGGTGTTTGAATCAATACGGACGAGTATTGAAGGAAGATACGGACGAGTATCAAGGAAAATAACACAGACGAGTGTTTAGATTAATACGACGAGTATTGCAGGAAGATATGGACGAGTATCAAGGAAAATAACACAAACGAGTGTTTTTGGAAAGTTGCAAACAATGAGATGTTTGATTGATGGACTCACTGGGGATTGGGAATACCAGGTATTGGCACCGTGGCTTGAGGAGGTTTGTAATATGATAACAGATATCAATTAGGTTTTTAAGGATAACACTCTTTGTGGGGATGTATCATTGTAATGATAAATATTGATTATGGTTATCTGGCTTATTCTTCGTATGCATGTTTGAATCTTTCTATGGCGTAATGATCCACTTTGATGGATATGCTACGCTTTTGAGGATGCGATATTATATGCAATGAGTACTATATGCAAGGAGCCAAGTGAAGGCCTTGGTATGATAGAGAAGCAGGATCATTGGGGTCCGTTGCTTGCTGCCTTGAGATACCAATACGAATTGGTGTTAGAAACCCTACAGTACCAAAGATTATTGGCAACTGCGCTGAGCATTGAGATGTAGCTTTGTTGGGGAGGAAGTGACTTGGTCTGACTCTCCCTACATCCTGAATTGCTTGGGGATGGTGAGCTTGAGGATATTCCCTCAGTTCATCATATTGGTGAGAGGACATGGACCTCTTCAGGTGCCCCATGCATCCCAGTGTTGATGAGCTATGCGCCCAAACTTCTACAGGGGATGATGACGGCCTTTTTGCAGTACATCATGGGTCAAGATGACCATTATGACTTTATACCTGCACGGAAAACAACATATGGATGCAATGACATTCCCTTAGAATGCTTTCATGGTCACGTAGAGTCATGTTTCATTTTTTAGCTTGTGATTATTATTCCCCAATGTTTTCAATGTAATGTTTAATAACGAATTAAATCACATTTCGCTTATGAAAAAAAATAAAGAAAATAGCAGAGAAAGCTTTTTAGATAATGGAAAATTTTATTGATGGCATGCCTGTGAATAGGCCTTTGTACAAGGAAGCACCTCCTATATGAGGTAGTTGCAAAAAGAAATAAAAACACAATACGTAAAATGGAAAAAAGATATGCTCGAATTTCCATTAAAACCGATATTGCTACCGTTCCCATATCCTTGATTGTCTCAATGCTTTGCTTCGGAAGCGTAGTGGTTGAATTGATCTGTCCATTGCCAAGGGTGCATGATGGTGTTTGTGAAGAGTATTCAGACTGCAGCCTCTCGCTTTTGATCCCTAATTTTTTCCCGGATCGCCCTTTCGGGTTTTCAATCCGGCAAGATACCCTTTTTTTGCCTAAGTCGCCCTTTCGAGTTTTCAACTTAGCGGGTTATTCCTCTTTTATTTTATTTTATCCCTAACTTTTTCCTGGACTTTTTTTTATGTCCACCGGGATGCCCATTATTGCCTAAGTTTCTCTTTTGAGTTTTCAACTTAGTGGGTCTTTTATGCGTAGTATTTTTTGACTGAGTCTGAATTGACTGGAAGTGGAACGTCTTCCCTATCCATTTCTGTCACGATTAAAGCACCACCTGAGAAGGCCTTCTTCACGATGTATGGTCCCTCATAGTTGGGAGTTCATTTGCCCCTTGGATCGGAGTGAATTGGTAAGATCTTCCTTACAACCAGGTCACCTGTATGGAATTCTCGAGGCCGAATCTTCTTGTCATACGCTTTCTTGATCCTCTTTTGGTACAACTGACCATGGCAAATAGCAGATAAGCGTTTCTCTTCAATTAAATTGAGATGGTCAAGCCTTGTCTGAATCAATTCTGTTTCATCAAGTTTGGCATCCATCAAGACTCTTAGCGAAGGAATTTCTACTTCGACGGGAAGTACACAACTTCCATGCCATAGACAAGAGAGAAGGGAGTTGCCCCAGTTGAAGTACGAACTAAATTTCTATAGCCGTGCAGGGCGAAGGACAACATCTCATGCCAATCCTTATATGTTCTAACCATTTTCTGGACGATCTTCTTTATGTTCTTGTTAGCAGCTTTGACTGCGCCATTCATATTCGGCCAATAGGGTGATGAATTGTGATGTTCAATCTTGAACTCTTAGCACAACTCTTTCATCATTTTGTTGTTAAGATTGGACCCATCATCAGTGATGATCTTGTTTGGAACCACATGCTGGCATATGATCTCCTTTTTGATGAAGCGAGTGACGACTTGCTTGGTGACATTCTTGTAAGAAGCAGCTTCAACCCATTTGGTGAAATAGTCGATAGCAACAAGAATAAATCTGTGTCCATTTGAAGCTTGTGGCTCAATTCATCCAATCATTTCGATGCCCCTCATAGCGAAGGGCCATGGCGTAGTCAAAACATTCAAAGGAGTGGGAGGAACATGAATTATGTCCGCATACACTTGGCATTTATGACACTTCTTCACATAAACATAACAATCACTTTCCATTGTCATCCAATAATACCCTGCTCACAAGATCTTCTTGGCCATAGAATGCTCACTAGCATGAGTTCCAAAAGAGCCCTCGTGGATTTCTCGCATGATCGATTATGATTCGTGTCTATCCACGCATCTGAGGGAAACCGAATCATAGATTCTTTTGTACAGGACGTCTCCTGAAAAGAAGAATTTGGATGCTAACCTTCGAAGCGTTCAATTATCACCAATCGTAGCATCTTTAGGATACTCTTGCTTCTCAACATACCTTTTAATATCGTAATACCACGACTTTTCATCATACACGTCTTCAGTAGTAAGACAATGAGCAGGGAATACATGTGTAGGCTCTTTGTAACGGAGACTTCTTTTGTTTGGCGCTTCATTAGGATAACTGACTCTGAACATTGCTGCCAAAGTAGCTAAAGCATCTCCCAACTGATTTTCTTCTCGAGGAATATGATCAAAAGTGAATATAGTCCCTATAAGGCAACAGCTCCAAAATATAGTCCTTATAAGGAACTAAATTGGGGTGTCGCGTCTCCCAATCACATCATATCTGATGTATGACTAAGGCATAATCCCCATAAACTTCAAGGATCTTAATCCTAATATCAATGGATGCTTCGAGGCCCATCACACAAGCTTCGTATTCTGCAACATTATTCGTGCAATCAAAACATATTCTGGCCGTGAAAGGAATGTGAGTCTGGCAGGGAGAAGTCAAGACAGCCCCAATACTATGACCCATAGCATTTGATGCACCATCGAACGTGAGAGTCCATCAATCCCCTGCTTCAGGTCCTTCATCATCATCTAATTTCATGATATCCTCATCAGGAAAGTCAAACTTCATTAACTGATATTCTCCCAATGGCTGATTAGCAAGATGATCTGCAAGAGTACTACCTTTGATGGATTTTTGTATGACGTATTGAATATCATACTCTGATAGAAGCATTTGCCATCATGCTTATCTGCCGGTGAGGGCTGGTTTTTCAAAGATGTACTTTATCGGGTCCATTTTAAAGACCAATAAGGTAGTGTGAGTCAACATATACTGTCTCAGTCGGCGAGCAGCCCATGCCAAAGCGCAGCAAGTTTTCTCGAGTAGTGAGTATCTTGATTCACAATCGGTAAAAAAATTTCTATGGTAATAAATAGCATGCTCTTTTCGACCAGACTCCTCATGCTGTCCCATCACACACCCCATAGATCCTTCAAGCACAATTAAATAAATAAGAAGCGGCCTCCCAGGAACTAGAGGCACGAGAATTGGTGGCTCTTGGAGATATTGTTTTATCCTTTCAAATGCCCCTTGGCAACGATCGTCCCAACAGATATCTTGATTTTTGCGTAGTAGTTTAAAGATGGGTTCACAAGTATCAGTGAGATGAGAAATGAACCGGGCTATGTAATTCAATCTCCCAAGGACCTCGCAGACTCCCTTTTCATTCTTTGGTGTTGGAATATTCTGTATTTCTATTACTTTATCAGGATCAACCTCAATTCTTCGTTGGCTTACAATGAATCCTAGTAGTTTGCCATACCGCACTCCAAAGGTGCACTTGTTTGGATTAAGCCTCAACTTGAATTTTCGCAGACGAGCAAACAATTTCTCAAGATATACCAAATGTTTATCCTCAGTTTGGGATTTTGCAAACATATCATCCACGTACACCTCGATCTCCTTATGGATCATGTCATGAAAGAGGGTCACCATCGCACGTTGATACGTTGCACCAGCATTCTTAAGGCCAAAGGGCATGACCTTATAAAAATATGTGCCCCACGGAGTGGTGAAAGTAGTCTTGGCCATGTCTTCAGGAGCCATTTTTATCTGATTATAGCTAGAAAACCCATCCATGAATCAGAACACCGAATACTGAGCGATATTATTGACAAGCACGTCAATATGGGGCAGGGGGAAATCGTCTTTCAGACTTGCCCTATTTAGATCTCGATAATCTACACACATACGCACCTTTCCATCCTTAGGAACAGGAACGATGTTTGCAATCCATGGAGGATATTCACACACTGATAGAAAGCCTACATTAAATTGTTTTTAACCTCTTAATTTGTAGAGCCATATCTGGTCGAGTTCTTCGCGGTTTCTGCTTTACGGGCGGACATTCTGGTTTGAGTGGCAACTTGTGCATAACGATATCAGTGTCTAAACTAGGCATGTCTTCGTACGACTAGGCGAAGATATCAACATACTCTTGAAGTAGCTCAATCAACCTCCTCTATACATCACTTTGCAAAGCGGCACCTATCTTGACTTCTTTCTTTACTTCTTCTGTGCCGAGGTTGATGATTTCTATGGCTTCTTGATGTGGCTAAATGGACTTCTCTTCTTGTCTTAAGAGTCTTGCCAATTCCTCATGGACTTCACAATCTTCCCGACTATCTTCGTCAGTGTGGTCAATTGGATTCTTAAGGATATCAAGACGTGGAACAGTAGCATTATCATTTTTGATGGAATCCGAGCCAAATCTGCACGATGGATGATTCATGCTTTAGAATGCAACATAAGGAGGAAATGAAAAAGGAAAACTTTGCCTTTTTATTTTTAAAAGGTTAAAAGTAAAAATGAAAGAAATGGAGCAGTAATTGCATGCGAAATTGCGATTTTTATTCATTATTAAACATAAATTAAAACATATGGGGGCCCCTTTTTCTACAAGCTGTCAATATGCCTTGGACAGAGCATACGACTTATTTAAATAGAAAAATTACATTTCCATAAAAACAACTTTGGGGATGTCCATCACGATCCAATTGTTGAGTTCCTAATCAGGTGTAGCTTGATGGATGAACTTGGAGAGATCTTCATTGTCACCGTCATCACCCACAGCAATGATCTGACTTTCTGAGCTAGAACCAAAACTGACATACACTTTGGAGATCGGGGGATCACCTTCCATTCAGGAGTCAAACTGAAATGGGCAGAGGAGGAGGGTTGATATCCGAGACCTTACTTATCTCGCTTCTCATGAATGTCCATCACTTTGCCCCAAGCATCACGAGGAACCCCAGCTTCTAAGAAGGCCTTGGCGTCACTCAAGGTGGAAAGAGGTGCTCCAGATTTATTTTTGTTCTCAATCATAGGGAATCTATCAACTGACACAATTTCCAAGGCTTGAAAAGGTGTCTCATGCACATCCCCTTCCACCTCCATGTAACGGTACGTTGTCAGATTATTGATTACCAAATCTTCCTCACTAGTAATCACAACCATTTTGCCGCCCACAATGAATTTCAAACACTGATGAAGGGTAGATGTCACAGCTCCTGCCGCATGGATCCATGGATGACCCAAGAGACAAGTATACGATGGACGAATATCCATAACATAGAAGGCAATATAGAACGTGTGAGGACCAATCTTGATAGGAAAATCAATCTCTCCTTCTACAGACCTTCGAGAACCAGCAAATGCTCGGACACTCATAGTACAAGGCCTCATCATAACCCTATCCCTACTCAGCTTGAACAAGGTAGCCTTAGGCATCACATTAAGGGAAGATCCAGTGTCAATCAAAACTCGAGATAACACGGTATATAAGCACCTTACAGAGATATGTAATGCCTTGTTATGTGCTATGCCCACTGGAGGATAATCATGCTTCTTCCCTCGAATATACACAACATTATAACTCCAAGAAACTGCTTTAGAATCACCAACTGAGGGAGAAACAGGAGATGAAGTTGAGGAAGCCTGAGAATGAATATCCATGGGAGTACTTGGAGCCTGAATGAACAAAGGAGTACCTTGAGCTCTTGACACATTCGCAGGATAGTAAGGACTTTCCAAATTAACCACATCTTCATTAGAAACAACCTTTTCTACTTTGAGAATACCTTCATCCATCAGCTTCTGAATTTCATCCCTCAATCTAGCACACTTCTCTGGATTAGAGGAACATTGTAAACAAAAGTCATGGAGTTCACGTAAGACCCCTTGTTGCACAAGACGTTCTCTGACCGTTGCAAGCGGCATCTTAATCTCATTAACATCATTTACCAAGACTGGTTCATTGCACAATTCAATGGCATTGGTGGCACCTATGTGGGGAGGCATAAGATTATTCTTCACATTAGAACCAGTAGGAGTGAATGAAATAATCTTGTCATAAATGAGATCCTGAAATTTGCATTTCAATGCTCTACAACTTTAAACCGTGTGGCCTGGAGCCCCTGAATGAAATTCACAACGAGCATTAGCATCATATCCCGGGGGAAGAGGATCAGGTGGGGGACCAAGTTCGCGAAGCTGGACCAACTGATTAGCAAGCAATTGAGGGAGAAGCTAAGCATATGGCATCGAAACTGGGTCTATAAGCCTTTTAGGATATCTTTGCCTTTGTGGAGCTCTCTGACCTTGAGGCCTCGGATTTTGGGACGATTTTGAGGAGCAGCAAACTGTTGTTGTGGTACGAAAGGTTGTTGAGGAGCCACTCATGGTTGTGGAAGTGCAGCGGCATATGCTTGAGGAACATACTGACCAGGAATAGCAAAAGGCATTGGATAATATGGAGGCGGAACAGCAGAGTAGGCAGGAGCCTTGCCTTTGTCAATAGAAGCAGTACTAGTCTCATCCTATTTCTTCTTAACAAACCCAGAGTACGATTTCTTGCCATTGCCATTAGTGTTGCTAGAACCAGAAGCACTTTGGATAGTACCAGCTTTGACACAATTCTTAACCCGTTCTCCGATAATAACCACATCCGAGAAGGAAGAAAAAGTACTACTGATCATATGCTAAAGATACGACCCTTTCAAAGTTCCCATAAACAAATCAATCAATTCACGATATATATATATATATATATATATATATACGAATCATAACTCAACTATATTTCAAGTATCAATTCTACAACATCTTGTCTTTTACTTCATTTATTTTGTAATACAAGAAAGTTGGACTCAATCCCAACAAATTATTATCTCCCTTACTTATGCTTAAAATGGAAAATAGAATTAATACAAAAGTAATATATGTGTAGTAGCACTCCCTATGGGTACGATATTCGTAATATTTATTACTTATTGCAATCAAAACATGTATACTTGCATGTGACACCTTAGAGAAGCGAACAAGTTTTTGGCGCCGTTGCCGCGGGGTGATTATTACATATTGATATTTTTTTAATTTAATTCTATTTATTTTAAGCATTTGTGTTTTTTGACAGTATGTTGTAGTTTGTTGTCACGACTGGTGTTACGTTATTGCATGCGCAGAACGTTACAACCAACTCACAGTGGATAATCTGAACCTGAAAGAACATTGAAAGCCCCGAGAAAACAAAGACGTGCTAGACGTCAACCGGAAGCTCCAACAACCAACCTGGATGACGTATATCCCCCAGGTGTTCCACTTGAAGGAGAGCATATCCCAGTCATGGCAGAAAGTACCGACATCATTGGTATTACCAATGATAGGGTAAGAAACATCAGAGACTATGCTGTTTTTGATCCTACATCCATGAGCACTGGCATTGTCTTGCCAGAGATCACTGCAGCCCAATTTGAGTTCAAGCCCATGATGTTTCAGATGTTACAAACCACTAGTCATTACTTAGGAGCACCAGATGAAGATCATCATTTACACTCGAGGCAGTTCCTGGATGTAGCTAGCAACTTTAAGATTCCAGGCGTGACCGATGACTCCTTCAGGCTCAGATTGTTTCCTTACTCTCTAAGGGATAGAGTCAAGAGTTTGTTGAATTCCTTAGAGCCTAATTCCATTGCTACATGGAATGACTTGGTAGAGAAGTTCTTGGCTAAGTATTTTCCTCCTTCCAAGAATGCAAAGATGAGAAATGAAATTACCTCATTCCGGCAAGGAGATGATGAGTCACTTTTCGAAGCTTGGGAAAGATTCAAAGAGTTACTTAGGCAGTGCCCTCACCATGGTATCCCCATTTGTATTCAGCTTGAGAAATTCTATAATGGGTTGGTTCCTTCAACAAGGAACATGCTTGATGCATCTAGTGGAGGAGCATTATTGTCTAAATCTTATGAAGAAGGATATAGATTGATAGAAAATATCACGGCCAATACGTATCAATGGCCCACAACTAGAGCTAATGTGAGTACAACTTAGAGAAGGCCAGGTGGAGTTCATGAAGTCACTGAGACTACTGCACTTGCTGCACAAGTGGCACATATTAATTAGATGATGAAGAATTTGATAACTCCAGACGTGCCTAAATCTGAGGTTGCCTATGTCTACTGTGGAGAGGCACATTTGTTTGAAGAATGTACTGCAAATTATGTTGGAAATAACAACAGATATAACAACCCCTACAACAAAACTTACAATCCTGGATGGCGTAACCACCCAAATTTTTCATGGGGCAACAATCAAGGACACGCGGAGCCTCAAAATGCCCAATCGAATCCTACGCCATAAGTTCCTCCTGGTTTTGTTACGCCTGCTCAGGGAAACAAACAGTTGGAAAACATATTGAAATCATTCATTCAAGAAACAAAGAGTCAGTTCTTAGCACAAAGTGTGAGTATCAAAAATCTAGAGAACCAAATGAGGCAGATTGCAACTGCTTTGAGTTCTAGACCACATGGGACACTTCCTAGCTCGATAGAAACACTGACTACTTCCGGAGTAAGGAATGTAGAGACATGCAAAGTTATCAAGTTAAGAAGTGGAAAGGAATGTGAACCCCTAGCACACAAAGAAGATGACTTAAATGAAGTCCTGCCTTCTATGGACAACACTGAAGAGTCATATAAGACTAATGAGGAACCTACCTCACTAGACAGTAATGAAGACATGCGAGTTGAAATCAAGTGTGGCAAGACTCCAGAGTTTGCAAGGCAACTAGAAGTCTTGACAAAACTAAGCAGTGAGAAGAAGTTTGTCCAAGAGAGACCACCACCTCCTTTTCCTCAAAGGATTAGGAAATCTAAAGAAGAGCAACAATTTGGCTAGTTTATGGAGATCCTCAAACAGCTCCACATAAACATACCCTTGATAGAAGCAATTGAGCAAATGCCAAATTATGCCAAGTTCATGAAAGACATGCTCACTAAAAGAAAGAGATTAGGAGAATTTGACACTATTGCACTCACTCAAGAACCCAGTCAACTAGTGCAAGGCAAACTTCCTCCTAAGTTGAATGATCCTGGAAGTTTTACTGTACCTTGCAACATTGGAGAAATATTTTGTGGGAAAGCATTGCGTGACCTGGGTGCAAGTATCATTCTGATGCCTTTATCCACATTCAAGAAACTGGGGATAGGTGCAGCCAGGCCTACAACCATCACTTTGCCGCTAGCAGATATAAGCATTTGTTACCCCCACAGAAAAATAGAAGATGTACTGGTCAGAGTTGATAAGTTTATGTTTCCAGCTGATTTCATAATCATGGATTTTGATGCTGACGAGGATATTCCCATTCTTTTGGGAAGACCATTCCTTGCTACGGAAAGTCGTTGATTGATGTGGAGAAAGGTGAACTCACCATGAGAGTAAATGGTCAATAAGTGGTGTTTAATGTGTTGAATGCATTACAATATCCTGAGGAAGAAAAAGATGATTGTTCAATGATTTCCTGCTGGGACAGAATTGTTCATAAAATCTTATTAAAGACCATTGATGTGTTGACGCAAAAGCTGGAAAAAGTAAAGGAATTGCTTCAAGATGGAGTCATTTTTGGCCTTATAAAAAATCAGTAGTAAGAGAGGAACCTATGGAAATATTTGACTTGGAGTCTGGTCAAAAGCTCAATTCACCATCCATACAGGAACCTCCTGAAGTGGAATTGAAACAATTACCTTACCATTTTCAATATGCATACTTGGAGGAAGGACAGAAGTTGCTTGTACTTATAGCAACAAATTTGGCTGAAGAACAAAAGATTCACTTGTTGGAAGTTCTGAAGAGACACAAGAGTGCTATTGCATGGTAAGTTGCTGACATAAAAGGTATCAGTCCTACTATTTGTTAGAACAAGATTTGTTCTGATCAATATTCTTAGTTTTGATGATAACAAGGATATGAATTTTGTGTGAGATAATGTGGTACTCTAATACATTGCAAATTCCCTTTCAGGAAATATATAAAGAGTATGCACAAATCAGCGCTCAGAAGCTTTGTCTCAGAAGGTTCAGCATGCAACATCAGAACATGATCTGGCAAGACATCAGAAGATGGTCAAGGCAGAATCAGAACATGGGTCTATGGAAGCATCAGAAGAACTTGAGATCAGAAGCAGAAGCACTGAAGTTCTCATGGTATCACGCTCAGAAGCACTTCAAGGTCAGAAGACAAGAAGATGCTATGCACCAAGCTGTTTGACTCTGATGTTATTCAAACGTTGTATACACAAACATCAGATCAGAAGAAAGTACAGGTGGCAGGCTACGCTGACTGACAAAAGGAACGTTGGAAGCTATTAAAGGCAACGTTAGTAGACACAGCGTGAACAAGGCTCGAGGTAGTTGACAAAAGCGTGAAACATTAAATGCATTGTTGTACGGAATATGCAAAGCATTAAATGCTCCCAACGGTCATCTTCTCAAAGTGCCTATAAATATGAAGTTCTGATGAGAAGCAAGGTTAACGATCCTGAACGAACTTACTCTGAAAAACTTGCTGAAACGCTGTTCAAATCAAAGCTCAGAAACTTCATCTTCATCAAAGCTCACTACATTGCTGTTGTAATATATTCGTGAGATTAAGCTTAAACGTTAAGAGAAATATCACTGTTGTGATTATAGCTTTCCAGAAGCATTTTAAAACTCTTATTTGATTACATTAATTTATAAGTAACTAGAGTGATCAAGTGTTGATCAGGATACTCTAGGAAGTCTTAGCTTGTGTCTAAGCAGTTGTAATTAGAGTGATCACGTGGTGGTCAGGATACTCTAAGAAAGTCTTAGCTTGTGTCTAAGCATTTGTTCCTAGAGTGATCAGGTTGTGATCAGGATACTCTAGAAGACTTAGTCGTGGGCTAAGTGGAAAACCATTGTAATCTGTTGCGATTAGTGGATTAAATCCTCAGGTGAGGTAAATCACTCCGTGGGGGTGGACTGGAGTAGTTTAGTTAACAACGAACCAGGATAAAAATAACTGTGCAATTTGTTTTTATCGTTCAAGTTTTTAAGACTACACTTATTCAAACCCCCCCTTTCGAAGTGTTTTTCTATCCTTCACTATTTGCATGCACATAATTCTTTTAGAAGAAAATTTCAAGAATAGTATGGAGAGCCAAAGGAGACTGAACCCCATCATGAAGGAGGTAGTCAAGAAAGAGATTATCAAGTGGCTTAACGCTAGGATCATCTATCCCATCTTTGATAGTGTATGGGTGAGTCATGTTCAATATGTTCCAAAGAAGGGGGGGCATGACTGTTATCAGCAATGAAAAGAACGAGCTTATCCCCACAAGAACAGTAACTGGCTAGAGGATTTGCATGGATTATAGGAAGCTGAACAAGGCCATAAGGAAGGACCACTTTCCTTTTGCCTTTATTAATCAGATGTTGGATAGATTGGCTGGAAATAAGCATTATTGCTTTTTGCATGGCTAATCGGGTTACAACCAAATAGCCATTGCTCCCGAAGATCAAGAAAAGATAACATTTACTTGTCCCTATGGCACTTTTGCGTTTAGGAGGATGCCTTTATGATTGTGCAATGCACCAGCGACTTTCCAAAGGTGCATGTGTAGGAGTGAAATTGGTGAGACTAGAGTCATGGGAAGACTTAGCTCATTTTAAATAGAGTCGCCACTGCGCTTTATTGTTTCTAAAAAGGAATGGGTGAAAGAGAGAATAAAACCCACAGAAGTTTTTAAAATCAAAACTAATAAACTTATCAGAGTTCTAGCTACGGAGGGTTTGTTATACAAGGGGAAGGTTTTAAGCACCCCTCATATCCATGGTACTCCATGGGGACCTCTTTATTTTTGTGTTATTGTCTTTTGTTTATAAATACCCTTTTTTGTGAAAAACCTATGTGAAAAACTTGTTTGAAATAGAGGGGGAGATGGGAAGAGAAGTTTTTGAAAGTGAGCTCGATAAGATATTGCATCTTAGGCCTACATACCCCTTAAGTGCAATAGGGAAGACAGAGGTTTTGTAGTGCCCCTTTTAAAAAAGGAAAAAAAGGGGCCAAAGTGGCCAAAATCTTTTTGGGTTTGAGCTTTAAAATACTCACAAGTTTTTAAAAGAGAGTTAAGCTTTAAAATACTTAACAAGTTTAAAAAGGGGATTAGGCTTTAAAATACCTAATGAGTTTAAAAGGTTAAGCTTTAAAATACTTAACAATTTTGGAAAGGGAATTAGGCTTTAAAATACCTAATAAGTTTTAAAAGGTTAAGCTTTAAAATATTTAAAAAGATTAAAACAAAAGGGACCCAGCTTTAAAAATACAAGGTCAATGGGTTAAGAGAAGTTTCACCGGGAATAATTCATCTCTTAACACCAATGTTTAAAAAAAAGGATCAAGTTTTAACAAGATCAATGGATTAAGAATAGTTTCACCGGGAATAATTCTATTCTTAATACCAAGGTTTCAAAACAAGAGGGTTTGGTTAAGCTTTAACAATACTAAACCACAAACAAGTGAAAAGCTTTAAAATATTTAACACAAAAGTAAAAGAGATTGGAAAAGAATTTAAGTACCTTGACAATTTAGTCAATATCATTCTCATCCTTTGGATAAAACATCAAGCTTAAGCAATTAACAATAAATACCTCATGTATGTACAAGAACGGACAAGTGAGTATTAACCAGCAAGAGATGGATGTATCTAAACCCTTGGATACAAGCTCGTGTATGAATGATGAATGATTGATATGATGGATCAATATGGGGTTAGATAAACAAAACAAATAAAAGATAATATTTAAATAACAATTAAGTACAAAGCATGGATTAAAATCAACAAGTATGTACAAGCACAAATAAACATGGATAAACAAAGATCAACATGTTGCAAATTTTTTTGGTTAGGGTTTTAAACCTAAGGTTTTTTAAAATTAGGGTTTTCAAATTAGGGTTTTAAAATAAACTCCTAAACCTAATTGATTTTAATTGTTAATTACCAATTTCTTTAAGAGAAATGGTCTAAGGGTACATGAGAGAGTCAATGACATCTATACTAACCCTAAACAACTATTAACAAAACATTAACAAAGTTCTACAAAAGAAATAATCAAAACAAACAATTTTTAGTTGATTTTCCAAAGATAAAAGGACATATTTTTAATTAATTTTAAAATGATAATAAAATAAATATTTTTTGGGATTTTTTAACATGGTATTAAAATACACAAATTAAATAAAACACAAAAAAAAAAGAAGTGATTAAAAATATTAATTTACCTATATTTTATGATTTTTGAAAGTTAAATAAAAAAGTAAATAAACAAGTGATAAAAAAAAGGCTTTTGTCTTTAATGGGTTTGAACCAAGAACACTCAGGTTGTATCTCAAAACATTACCAAGCCAACTAGCGCGCTTGTGTGACAAAGGAATGACTTCAAATGGTTTTATTTGAAAACAAGTTAGTTTGGAAAACTAAAAAAAATAGGAAAAAGGTCCGGGGCGAGGGGGATTCGAACCCCAGACCTAAGGGTCACAAAGTGCTAAGTACACACACAATTGCTAATCCTGCTATAATGATGTAGTCGTTAAGGAACAACTACCATTAAACTTAAAATAAACCATGTTTCAAAATGATTTTCTCACTTCATCTTCAACCTTCAGCATCGTGAACAACCAAGAACATCATCCATCGCCAAATTCAAACTTTCTCAAAACTCAATCAATTTTGACAAACAAAGACTCTAAAATGATCAGAATTTAATCACGAATCTAACTACAACATTAACTAACATTAATAATCAGAGATAAGTGTGAATTTCTAGAAAAACCTTAAGAACCCTAAAAATTCAAAATCAAATTAAATGATCAATTCTAACAATCAGGCCCTAAAACCTTATGGCTATTAATCCCTACATGATTCTAAGCAAAATGGCAACAAGTTTCAATCAAAACAATGCTCAAACAAGTATGCACGAAATCAAGCCAAATACCTCTGAAAATGAGAATTCATACCTTGCTTGGAGATGTTTCTGGACTTCCAATCCAATCTGGAATCCTTCAGTGATGCTCAATGAAGCTTTCTAGGCAGCTAGAACACCTTGATCACTATTCTTTCTCCAAACCCAATACCACCTACAAACACAAAAAGTTATGGCTAGAACACTTGGTTCTAGTTGTTACAGATTTGAAACAGGGACCTGGATAGCTTCTATATATGATATAAAAGGTATCTAAAGTGAAAGGCCAAGAAACGCACAAGTAAATTTGTTTTTGACAACTTTGGTCCAAAAGGTGCTTTAATGGGGTTCTTGAATGGTGATTTTTGGTTCAAAGCCTTTTTGAGTGTTTGGATGTTATGGATAGCTTCCAAATGATAAATATAAGCTATTTGGATGCTTATTTTGGTTGGTAGGTGTTTGGTTTGTGTTTTGGCTAGTGATGAGCTTAAAGAAAGCTTTAATTAAGTGAAAAATGAGATTTTTGGTTAGAGGCCTTTTGGTTGGTTAAGGAAGGTATGGACAGCTTCTAAACGGTGTAGATGTTTTAAATTGGCTGCATTTTGTGGTAAAATATTCCTGGATGTTTAATGTCTTGACTGATGTCATGACATGATTTATATTGTGTTATGCAGGCTGCATATGTGTTAAGCTAATACAGGTTTTGTTAGTGAATGTCATGACCGATGTCATGACATCCTTGTCTGACAGCATGAGCTGTTATGTTTGATTATTGTGTTTCCTGATTTCCCTCAATTTACAGTTTAGGAAACCCTTTATTGTGTGCTGAATATTTCGACTAGAAGATTTTGCTGACAGCACGTTCTGTAACAACCAGATG
This sequence comes from Vicia villosa, assembly GCF_029867415.1. Classification (NCBI taxonomy): domain Eukaryota; kingdom Viridiplantae; phylum Streptophyta; class Magnoliopsida; order Fabales; family Fabaceae; genus Vicia; species Vicia villosa. The sequence goes on along the minus strand of NC_081182.1, from coordinate 158,118,811 downwards.
ACGTGTAAATTAGGTTACCTTGGTTCACCCTAATTTGATTCTTGGAAAGCCCGAGGCCCAAGAGATGCATATAAGAAGACTGCAATCCTAATTTGGAACGCAGAGAGAAAGTTTGTTAATTGTGAAGAACCGTAGTTCTGTACCTGTGTTTAGTATCTTGTACTCCAAGCAATTGTTTTTATATGATTGTATTGGAATAGGTTGTTTTTGTTATTTGTCACTCTAAGATTTTAAGCACGACTGTGTGTATCTTGATTAAAGCTTTTAAGCAGATCAAGGTGTGTTTTTGAAGTTTGTCTTCTCTCTAATTTGTTTAATGTTTGTTTGTAATCACTGATGTGATTGAGGGGGAATGAGTGGAGATACTCAGGTATGGGAATAGATTGGAATTACATTGGGTAGGTCTTAAGTGAGGAGTTAATCTCCGAATTAATTATGCTTATATTGGATTCCTTCCCTGGCTTGGTAGCCCCCATAGTAGGTATAGTTGTATACCGAACTGGGTCAACAATTTGCTGTGTTCTTTACTGTTTTTATGCACTTCTATTCTAACGTTTTGTTATGTGTAATTGTGGACGTCATAACATCCAAGACAACATCGCGTGTGAGTTAATAGAATTTTCAATAGGTATCAGAGCAGGCACCCTGCCTGTTTACATCTGGGTGAGATCTAGGGACAACAAAATGCTGGTACTATGGAGAAGGAATTGTTAGTGTTTGGGAATAGACTACCCATCTTGGATGGCTCTAACTATGAATACTAGAAACCTCGTATAGTAGCTGTCATAAAGTCTATGGACAGCAAGGCCTGGAGAGCTGTGGAAAACGGATGGAAACATCCTGAGAAGGTTATGGAAGATGAAACCACTGTTCTAATTCCTGAAGCACAATGGAACAAAATTGAAGAAGAGCTAGCTTTGGGAAATTCCAAGGCACTAAATGCCTTGTTCAATGGAATTGACAAAAACATATTCAGACTTGTGCAGCACTGTGATCTAGCTAAAGAAGTTTGGGATATTCTCATGAAGGCACATCCAAGGTAAAGATGTCTAAACTTCAAATGCTTACCACTAAGTTTGAAAATCTCAAGATGAAAGAGGATGAAACCATTTATGAGTTTTACTTGAATGTCCTTGAGATTGCAAATAACTCGGGAGCCTTAGGAGAAAAAATGTCTAAAGAAAAAGTGGTCAGAAAGATCCTCAGATCATTGCCTAAGAGATTTTCTATGAAGGTGACTGCTATAGAAGAAGCTCGGGACATCAGCAACATGAAGCTGGACGAACTCATTGGTTCTCTACAAACCTTTGAGATGAGTATTTGTGAGTCTGTTGAAAATAAAAACAAGAGCATATCTTTTGTTTCCAAGACAGAAGATAATTCAAGTGAAAGCAATGGTGGATGTGATGAAAATTTATCAGAAGCCATAGCCATGCTTGGAAAATAATTCAACAGGTTTATTAAAAGGGTTGATCAGAAGTCCAGACCCAATGTTAAGAACACTTCCAATGACATCAGCAAGACTTAGGATCCAAGCAGAAGATTCAAAGTAGAAGAGAAGCACAATCAAGGAAAAGGGGTTCAGTGTCATGGATGTGAAGGATATGGAAACATTAGAGCTGAATGTCTATCTACCCCAAAGAGCAAAAGAAAGGGTTGTCTACCACCCGGGATGATGAAGATTCAGAGAGTGATATAGAAGAGAAATGTGCTGCACTAACTAGTGTATGTACACCTGAATACAAATTCGGTAAAAAGGATCCAACCTTTGAAGAACTGGCAGCCTCATACAATGTTCTACGTGTCAAGAGTACTGAAGCGTGTAAAATAAGGGAGAAGCAAGGGAAAATTATAGAAGAGTTGGAAGTTGAGAAGAAAGAACTTCTGGCAACCATAGTACATCTCAATGGTGAAGTCAGCACACTCAACTTCAAACTAGATCAGATGTCAAGATCGATTAGAATGCTGAACAATGGAACTGACTCCCTGGAAAAGATTCTGGAACTTGGATAGGAAGTAGGTAACATGTTTGGATTAGGATTTATGGATAAACCTGAATCCAATTTAGGATGCAAAAGATCAGAACCTGAAACTTGTGTGACTAACCAGATGTCAACGCCAATGTCAAAACATCAAGGAAACAGAAGAAGGGGCCATACAAAGAAGAAATTCGAAACATGGAGGTGTCACCATTGTGGAAAATTTGGTCACATAAAGTCATTCTGTTTCAGACTAGTTGGATATCTAAACCAAACTCATCAAGCCAAACCTAAATATGATACCCTTCACAATAAGCAACAGTGGGTGGACAAGAATGTTGCTCTAGTAGCACATACTTCTCTAAGAATGCCTACCAAGGAAGATTGGTACCTTGATAGTGGTTGCTCAAATCATATGACTGGAAGAAAGAACGTATTAGTAGACATCAAACTTGAGGGAACCAGTTATGTGACTCTTGGTGATGGAGAAATAAGAGAAGTCAAAGGTGTTGGCAAGACAGGAGGTCATGGGGTTCCTAATCTGAACAATGTCCTACTTGTACAAGGATTGGCTGCAAATCTTATAAGTATCAGCCAACTGTGTGATGAAGGTTTCAATGTTAGGTTCACTAAAGAAGAATGCATTGTCACAAATGGTGAAAATGAAGAAGTCATAAAGGGATTTAGATCTAAGGATAATTGCTACATATGGAAGCCTAACACCTCAAATTACCCCTCTACCTACTCCATGATCAGAAAAGAAATCAAGGGTGATTGTCAAGAAGCTGATGAATCTGATGAATTTGATGAAGAATCATATGTTGGAGAACTCACCGTCAGTGAACTGGCTGCTGGGTTTACTGAGACATGTCTAATAAATGAGAAACTGTGTGAAAAAGTGCGGGAGTATAGGACCACTAATAGATTCTTACTAGAAGAAAGTGTAAGTTTCATGGAAAATATTGTTGAACTGGAAAGAAAGTTAGCAAACACAAGACCTAACGAACAAGCAACCAGAAAGATGAATGCCCTGAAAGAAACTAAGCCAACCATCTCAGGAGCATGTGAAGATGTCACAACAGATGTCTTAACATCAAAATCCGTTGATGAATTAAGAGTGAGCAATAAATCAAAAAGTCCCTCTAACTCCAATGCTGTAACATCAATCGACAACACTTTAAAACCTCAGATCATCCAAAATTATGGGAATACTGATCTGTTTTTTGCTTATGGTACTACCAAAACCATAGATGAAAATCACTCTGAAAAAATGAAGGGTATGTTAGGTATTTTCTGCCAAACAGAATTATAGCAATTAATTCTATTAGGGGAATACACTTTGGGCTTTTTAAATATCCATTATTTGAAACTTCCCCTATTTAGTTCCTGTGTCAAGTTCCCCCCTACTCCTAATTTTCTACAAAAGACGGCAACCTACTCTATTGATCTGATCAACACCTTTCTGAATTTGAACTGCTCCGAAGCACCTCACAATCGTGTCTCAAGAAGCTCTCTAAAGATTCTCAAGATGTCTCAACAACCAAATGCTTCCTCCCTAAAGAAAGTGTCTCCGACCTCCGACACTGCAACACCTAATGAGTCAACTAACCTTAAACGGGCTCTCAATTTATCTCCTCAGATGATGATTAGCGCTGAAGATTTGCCAACTACAAAGCCAAGAACAGCACATGCAAGAAGACCTAAGGAGAGTGTTCGTACTAAGGGCTCCAATCCCTCATCATCCAAGCTTCGTGAGGAACTTACTAAAGAAGGAACAAGATATGTGCATAACTCCATAGCTAAGATTGTCAAACGGATCTTGGATGAAAATTATCAGGTCCCTGGGATATCTGTCCCTCTTCAAAGCATGATCCCTGATCCTTCTAAGAGCAATCATAGTGATGTTCACACTGCTGGTAGTGACACTCACATGACTGAAGAGAAGGAAAATGAAGAGGTTCAAGAAGATGCTGATAACACCAATGTCACGGAGGATGTCAATGACATCGGAAACTCTGAAGCTGATGATAGTCCAAGGGCAAAGGCTAGAACAAGTACAAATGTTGTGGATTTAGATGAGTACTCTAACAATGATTTGCTTGCTAATGTAAACCCTAGTGTAGCCGAAAGAATCACGACCAGGAGAAAAGACAAAGTTGTGATTCAGAATTCTCCTATGAAGAAAGCTGCAGTTAAAAGCCCTTCCAAAGATTTTGTCAAGAAGAAGAGTACCTCTGCAGGACCTGTAAAAAGCAGAACTAAAAGTATTGGAGTTGGTCCCTCAAAATCTTGGAGCAAGGTTGTTCCAAAGAAAAGGAAGGCAAGAGCGGTTGAAGAATCTGAGTTTGATGTTGAGGTGAATGTCCATGACATTCCATTAGGGAAGAAGCCAACAACTAGCAAGCTGGCTGCTAGTGTATCAAAAGAGATTGGCCCTTGAGAGGGAATTGGCTCAAAATACTCGTGACTGTAAGGACATAATGAACATGATTGATGCTGCTGGCCTAATCAAAACTGTTGTCCATCTGAGTAAATGCTATAAAACGCTGGTCAAAGAGTTCATAGTAAACCTCTCTGAAGAGTGTGCTGACAAAAGATCCAAGGAATTCAGAAAATTGTTTGTAAGAGGAAAATGTGTTAACTTCTCGTCTACTGTGATTAAAAACCTATTGGGAAGGTCTGATGAAGCTCAACCTGAGATTAAAGTCTCTGATAACAAGGTATGCCAAGTTATCATTGCAAACTAAGTCAGGAGCTGGCCATTGAAAGGAAAATTGTCTGCTAGTAAACTAAGCATGAAATATGAAATACTGCATAAGATTGGGGCTGCTAATTGGTTGCCAACAAATCACAAGTCTACTGTTTCAACTGTTCTTGGAAGATTTATCTATGCTGTTGGTACAAAAGTGAAGTTTGACTATGGTACCTACATTTTTTAGCAGACCATGAAACATGCTTGTAGCTACAGTATAAAAGGCCCTATAGAATTTCCTCCTCTCATATGTGACATCATCTTAAATCAGCACCCAGGCATCTTGGTTGAAACTGATTCCATTTGCAAAAGGGAAAGTGTTATGTCTTTCCACTATAAATTGTTTCAGGGTATGCATGTTCCAGACGTTGTCATGACACCGGGTGAGACATCCAAGAAAGGATCATCATCCAGTAAGGCTGAAATCATAACTATGCTGAAAGAGACTTGCAAAGAGATGAAGGCAAGGAAGATATCTCTTGAGAAGATGATCAGCTCTCTAGAGAAGGATGGTAATGAGGATTTTGTAGGCACTGTGATAACGTGAAAACGTATCGTATATTTAGCTTAATTTACATGCATTATTATCCTATTTTATTTCGATTTTATTATTTTATTTTGTGTTATGCCAGTATTTCGTTGTGTTTCAGGTAATTGAATAATTATTGGCTCATGTGAGAAAAGGAAGAAAAAGTATTAAAAATTGAAGTTAAAAAGATAAAAAGATGCAAGAAAGAGAGGAGGTGCGAAAAGCAACAAAGGAAGAAGCCAAAAGGCCCAGACTGAGGCAGCCCAGGACGGATGGCGCACTAGGCCACCTTCCGGTCGGCGCAGCCCCTCCTCAGCCGGTCGGAACCTCCTTAATATACGTGTGTCACTTTACGTCACACACTGAAGCCCAGAAGAGCGTTGCGCTACTTTCTCTCCTCCATTTTCTCTGCCGAAAGAACAACAACTAATACGAGACAAGTTAGAAATCCAAGAATTGAGAGCTCTATATAAACCCTTCAAGAATTATTGAAAGGGTTACGAAGTTTTACCCTACTGCCGTCATTTACATCTTCTCTGCAACTTCAATTTCCAGCTCAAGTCCACTTCTTCCAAACTGTTTTCTGCAATAGATTTCCACACCGGAAATACTATTGCAATTCAATTTTCCTTTCAAGCTTCAGAATTCATATTAGTTCTAGGAGTAGATTTAGTTTCAGCCTTTAATTTCGTCCCGAATTCAAGATTCGGTACTGCAAGATACAATTTTCCAGTCTGCAATTTAATTCAGGTTTATTTATTTGCATTTAATTACTATAGTTTGTTTGTGTTAATTTATCAAATTATGTCCGGGTTATTTAATATATGTTATAAATGCTCTGATTTATCTACTAAAACCATGTCCAGCTAAATACCTTTTATCGGTATGTATGGTCACATAATCAAGGGAATCGAGTAATACTTTGATGAAGTTTATTAATCAAATTTATTTGTCTGGCTGATGTTTCTAAACGCTTAATTAAACTGTTTTGTAACGAGAGTTAAAAACAAATAGAAGTTAGGATCAATAAAAACGAGAGTTTGAGATTTTAACTGGACCTTAGAAATTAGGCATTAACCTTAAATACAGCGAGAGCGCTTTAAGGATAATTAGTTTTCATTGGTTTTCAAAAATCACTTTGAACTTTAATTGATACAGCGAGAGCACTCACTTAGGTTTAATAGTGAAATCATAATCATTAAACACGAGAGTGTGAGAAGAGGGTTTTTAAACTAATGATTTCTACGGAAAAGTGGTTTTAAATTACGATCCGCATCGATGGCTTACTAGATCCCCGAAGTCCGACCATCACATACCGATATTATTATCCTAGATTTAAATTAATAATATTTCTTTTTTAACCCCGTACCAAACAATAATCAATTGAATATTAGCCTTAGATTTTCGTAGTAGCATTAACTACATTAGGTCGATCCTTAGTCCCTGTGGGTTCGATATCTTTTAAAACTACGCGATAGACTGTGCACTTGCAGTCATAACCACAGACATACCCCATTGTCGCGATCAAGTTTTTGGCGCCGTTGCCGGGGACTAATTTAGTCGATAATTGTAATTAACTGTTACGTTGTAGAGACTAAGGCAACAATTTTTCTAATTCCCTTTGTGCATGCCAAGTACTCGCTCTCGAAGTGAAGACTTAGTGCTGCCAATTCCCGAACCAAAGCGTTCTATCACTGTATCACGTAGATTACGACGTATTCACACTCTTGTTCCTACTCCTACTTCTGAACCAGTTGAAGAACTAAACATGGGAGAACAGCTGTGTCCTCTCAAATCTTACGTTATTCCTTCGCAAGCTGAACCTCACAATATCATCGCTGCTCCTGCTATTGAGGCGAATAATTTCGAGTTAAAACCATCGTTGTTGTCAGTTGTACAACAAAACCAATTTCTGGAAATGCGACGGAAGATCCTAATCTTCATTTGTCAGTGTTCTTGCAATATGCAAACACTATAAAAGAAAATGGTGTCAGTTCGGAAGCTATCCGACTGCGCCTTTTTCCTTTTTCACTGAGGGATAGAGCTAGAGCTTGGCTCCAGTCTTTACCCGGCAATTCTGTCACGACCTGGAATGAACTTAAGAAAGTCTTCCTGGCACGTTATTTTCCACCTAGTAAGACCGCCATGCTTAGAGCCCAGATCAATGGGTTTAGACAAAAAGACAACGAGTCTTTATTCGAAGCGTGGGAGAGATACAAAGACATGCTTAGACTTTGTCCGCATCACGGTTTAGAACAATGGTTAATCATCCATACCTTCTACAATGGTCTCCTCTACAATACGAGACTTACAATTGACGCCGCCGCAGGTGGCGCACTGATGGATAAAGAATATGCTGATGCTTACACACTTATCGAAAGTATGGCTCAAAACCATTATCAATGGGGAAGCGAGAGAGCTCAATCAGAGAAAACTTCTGGAGAGAAATCTTCAACGAAGAGTGGGATGTACGAGATAAGTATCCTCGACCACGTTAACGCCAAAGTTGATGTCCTAACTCAGAAGATTGAAAACCTCACTATAGCGCCTGTAGCCGCCGTGGCTGCTGTTTCCCCCAATTACGAAATATGCGGAATGACTGGACATGCTGCTTTCGATTGCCATCTTTTGGCAGGAGTGTCCCTCGAACCAGTAAACTATGCTCAAGGAAACCCCTACTCAAACACGTATAACCCAAGATGGAAGAATCACCCTAATTTCTCGTACAAGAACAATAATGCTTTGTACGCACCTGGTCAAGCACCCAGTGTACCACCTGGATATCAAAAGGCACCATTCGCTGCTCCTAATGCCCCTAGGAAGTCTAACTTAGAAATAATGATGGAAAATTTCATAGCCACTCAAACCCAGACTAATAAGGGTTTCATAAACCAGAACGTGCACACTAATGAGCAAATCAAACAGTTAGCGACTAAAGTAGACGCGTTGGCCACTCACAACAAGATGCTCGAGACACAAATCTCTCAAGTGGCACAGCAACAAGCACCTACTGCCGCACCTGCTGGGACATTTCGAGGATAGCCACAACCAAACCCAAAAGGACATGCTCATGCTATCATTCTGCGAAGTGGTAGAGAGATGGATGAACCGACTGACCCTAGGCTTAAAAACCCTACTATGTTCGAAAGCCCTAGGAAGACAACTAAGGAGGAAAGTAGACCCAAGGATAAACCGAGTGATCCGAAAGAGCAAAAGGACAAGGAAGAAGAGACGGAGGAGAAAGAAGCGCCATACATACCTCCACCACCTTATAAACCACCTATCCCGTACCCCCAAAGACTCGAGAAATCTAAAAACATAGGGCAATTTAAGAAATTTGTCGAATTTCTTAAACAGTTGAACATCACAATTCCGTTTACAGGAGCCATCACCCAAATGCCCTCATATGCTAAGTTCCTAAAAGAAATCCTATCGAATTAAAAGAAATTAGAATACAATGAGACCGTAACACTCACTGCTGAATGTGGTGCAATAATTCAAAATAAAATGCCACCCAAGCTGAAAGACCCAGGAAGTTTCTCCATACCCTACAATATAGGAAAATTTATCATAGACAAAGCTTTATGCGACTTAGGAGCTAGTATTAGCCTAATGCCTTTATCCATTTACGAGAAACTAAACATGGGAGATCTAAGACCAACCAAGATGTCAGTACAACTTGCAGACCGATCTGTCAAGTATCCTGTAGGCGTGCTTGAGAATGTACTCGTCCGCATCGGAAAATTCTACATCCCTACGGATTTCATAATTATAGACATAAAATAAGACGTTGATACTCCTGTAATCTTAGGAAGACCTTTTCTAGCTACCGCTGGAGCCATTATAGACGTAAAGAAAGGCAAGTTGACATTCAAAGTAGGCGAGGAGAAGGTCGAGTTTATTCTAACACAATTCCTTTAAACCCCAGCTATAGAAGATACATGTTATCTGGTGGATGTTATTGATGAATGTATTAGAGAGATAGGATTATCGGAGGAATCTTACTCTGAAGTTATAAGGATTCTGATGCCCCTGATTTTCGAAGATGACAATTGGCGCCCGGAAAATCGAGACGATAGTTTAAGCGAATGCTTAGCTTTAACACCCAACCCTATGCCTTGCCCAAAGAAACCATCCTTGGACCTTAAACCATTGCCCAAGACTCTTAGATATGAATATCTAGACGATGAGCTCAAAAGACCAGTAACAGTCAACGCAGAGCTAGGAGCCACGGAGACTGAGAAGCTATTACAAGTTTTAAGAAAGTATCCATCTGCGTTAGGATATAACATTGCTGATCTGAAAGGAATAAGTCCTTCCATATGTATGCATCGCATCATGTTGGAAGAAGATTGTAAAACCTCAAGGGTGCATCAAAGAACGATTAACCCTATCTTGAGCACAGTAGTTAAAGATGAAGTTACCAAACTTCTGAATGCTGGAATCATATATCCAATCTCTGATAGTCAGCGGGTAAGTCCGGTCCATTGTGTGCCAAGGAAGGGAGGCATAACAGTTACCATTAACAAGTCTGGCGAATCTATAGCCGAGAGAAAGGTAACCGGAGCAAGGATGTGTATAGACTATCGTAAGTTAAACAAAGCCACGAGGAAAGACCATTTCCCTCTTCCCTTTATTGACCAGATGCTCAAACGCTTAGCAAAACATTCCTATTACTGTTACCTGGATGGTTACTCAGGATTCTTTCAAATTCCGATTCACCCTGATGACCAGGAGAAAACAACCTTCACGTGCCCTTATGGAACATTCACTTATAGACGAATGCCTTTCGGATTATGCAACGCCCCTGCGACATTTCAGAGATGCATGATGTCAATTTTCGCCAATTACATAGACAACATCATGGAAGTCTTTATGGACGATTTCTCTGTGTGTGGGGAAGATTTCGAAGGATGCCTCTCAAATCTAGAAAAAGTATTGGATAGATGTGTACAAGTTAACCTCGTCCTAAACTGGGAAAAGTGTCACTTTATGGTTAAACAAGGGATTGTACTTGGACATGTAGTCTCCGAAAGCGGAATGGAAGTCGATAAAGCAAAGATCGAAGTAATAGAAAACCTCTAACCCCTAAAAACAGTTAGAGAGATACGAGGCTTCATTGGCCATGCAAGTTTCTACAGAAGACTCATAAAAGACTTTTCTTAGATCTCTAAACCTCTGACTAGCCTCCTGATGAAAGACGTTGAGTTTAATTTCAACGATGAATGTCTTGAAGCCTTTGAAGTGCTAAAGGCTGCTCTTATATCCGCACCCATAATGCAGCCACCCGACTGGAATTTACCATTTGAAATTATGTGTGATGCAAGCGACTATGCTGTAGGAACAGTCTTAGGCCAAAGAAAAGATAAGAAACTCTGCGCAATATACTATGCAAGTAGGACCTTAGACCCTGCGCAAATGAACTACGCCACAACTGAAAAGGAACTTCTGGCCGTGGTCTTCGCGTTAGATAAGTTTCGTTCCTATTTGATAAGAGCAAAGATAATAGTTTACACCGACCATGCAGCCATTAGGTATCTACTAGCTAAACAAGATGCAAAACCCAGACTACTAAGGTGGATCCTACTACTACAAGAATTTGATTTGGAAATCAAAGATAAAAAGGGAACCGAAAACGTTGTAGCCGGCCATTTATCTAGGATGGAAGGCATTAAGACGGAAGAAACACCAATCAACGATGATTTCCCTTATGAACGCTTGATAGCACATTTAGAATCCGAAAGCGACACATTTGAACAACCTAAAGTGCAAACCGTTAAGACATTAAGCACCGGAACCACACTGCCATGGTATGCCGATTTCGTCAATTACCTAGCTGGGAGAGTGTTACCGCCCGACATGACTTATCAACAAAAGAAGAAGTTCTTCCATGACCTTAAACAGTATTATTGGGATGAACCCTTGTTATTCAAGAGAGGCGCTGATGGAATATTCCGCCGATGTGTTCTGGAAGAAGAGATAGAAAGCATAATACATCATTGCCATGATGCCCCCTAAGATTCTGCAGGCAGGTCTCTTTTGGCCCAACCTGTGGAAGGATGTCCACATCGCTGTTAGAAACTGTGATTGATGTCAGCGCACTGGAAACATATCTAGGCGAGAATAAATGCCTCAAAAGGGCATTTTAGAAGTAGAAATCTTTGATGTGTGGGGAATCGATTTTATGGGACCTTTCCCATCTTCCTTCGGAAATAACTACATACTTGTCGCAGTCGATTACGTATCTAAATGGATAGGAGTTGTAGCCTCACCTACAAACGATGCACAAGTAGTTATTAAGCTATTCAAAAATATAATCTTTCCAAGATTTGGTGTACCAAGATTAGTCATTAGCAACGGAGGATCCCACTTCATATCTAGAATTTTCGAAAAACTCTTAGTGAAATATGGAGTCCGACACCGTGTAGCAACACCTTACCACCCACAAACTAGTGGACAAGTCAAAGTCTCGAATAGACAAATTAAGCAAATACTTGAAAGGACTGTTGCCTCATCTAGGAAGGATTGGTCAACTAAGTTACACGAAGCACTGTGGGCGTATAGGACCGCCTACAAGACACCAATAGAAACCACGCCCTTCAAATTAGTATACGGTAAATCTTGTCATCTATCGTTAGAACTAGAGCATAAAGTCTATTGGGCAATAAAAACCTTAAACCTAAGTTACACCGCCACAGGCGAAAGAAGGCTATTGGATATCAATGAGTTGGAAGAAATTAGATTAGATGGTTACGAGAATGCTAAGATTTATAAAGAAAGAACAAAGAAGTGGCACGATAAACGCATCTCAAGGAAGGAATTCAATGAAAGAGATGTGGTTCTACTGTTTAATTCTCGACTTAAGCTATTCCCAGGAAAACTTCGTTCAAGATGGTCTGGTCCATTCGAAGTTACCAAAGTATATCCGAGTGGCGCTATCAAAATTAAAGGAAAATCGAGCGATAGCTTCGTTGTAAACGGGCAGCGATTGAAACATTACCATATTGTTGAAAACAAAGACTACACTGATAGTCTTAAGCTCGTAGAATTAATCGTCGAATCGTAGAACTAACCATCGATTCGTCGAGCTTGCGACGTTAAACAAAGCGCTTTCATGGGAGATAACCCACCTTTTAACTTTAATTTTCCGTTAAGTCATTTTAATTTTAATTTTAAATGTTTTATTAAAATTTATCTTCTTTTCTTTTTGCACTCTATTTCAAAATACTAACTCTTTGTTTTAAAATCATACTAACTTAAAACTTTTCTCTCTGATTTTATAAAAATTCCAGGGTACTAACCACTTTTCTGACTTTAGAGATGGATTTCATTGATGACATGGTAGTTAATTTTGGGAGTGAGGATCAACGGAGACGATATGAGATTCTGGCACAACGTTAGATGGGTCTCATCGCTTTCTCGCATGATTCGACTATGACAGTTCTAAGTATCCGGGAAAGTGTGCATTTTATGCTTCATCAGATTGGATGGGAGGATCTCCTTACCACCCATACACCCACTTTCCGCAACCTGACCTTAGAGTTTCTGAGTTCCCTCCGATATGAGCCTAGACTTGGATTAGGTTTCAACAGAGGAAGAGTTTCATTCAGATTGTTTGGATTCACCTACCACTTTACCACCCGTCAGTTGGCCGAGCTACTAGGATTCCCACAGGCATGGACGCATTGATGGAAGTCGATGATGAGTACTTCCCTGATAACATGGTTGACTACTTTTGGAGTACCATATCTGGTAGAAACCAGAATGATCTACGACTCTCTTCAGAAATCCACAATCCCGCCATTAGGTATTTCCAGATGATTCTAGCTTTCACACTTCTTGGAAAACCTTTGGGCGACACTTCGTTAACTAAGGATGAGTTAGGCATTATGATGTGTGTTTTCCAAGCCAGACCGGTTATGGGAGTTTCATTTATGCTTGCTAGGATGGCCACTCTGGCCCAAGATACCATCGGTCCTATCCTTGTAGGGGGTCTTGTTACTAAGATCGCACGTGCTTTATCTTTGAGGGGCCCGCTTGCCAGATTTATTCCTTATGGAGGATTCAAATCCATGGACATGGAGTTTTGCTTCAACAAGAGCCTGATTAGCAACTACGAGTCTCCACCTTATCAGCTTCTTGTGAATTATGAATCAGTTAATCATTTTGCTCTACCTTTCATTAGGTTCACAAGTGTTCACACAAAAGAAAATTGGATTTATGACTTGGAAGGACTAGGTGAGAATGACTTCGAGGAAGAAGAAAGTGATCCGAGGACACCGACTGGCTACTATGACATTGATACTACACCTGATGAGGACGTGCCTATGGTTGACCACACTGCTGCTATAGAGACCCTTCGGAACGACATTGCCGTACTTCGTACCGATTTAGGGAGACTCCGAGGAGATTTCCACGGATTTATGGATTTGGTCATGGCAAATCTCGATAGTTTTCATCAACACTTTCAATCCATCCCGCCTCCGAAAAGTGGCTAATTGAAGACCGCTAATTTTTATTTCTAACTCTTACATTAGGCAATGAGGACATCGTCTAGTTTAAGTGTATGGAAAGGGAATGCTTAGTTAGGATTTAATTTTTAGAACAAAATTTCAATTTTCGTTTTTGATTTTAATAAAATTCGGTATTTCCTTTATTCTGTTTTTACTTTATTTTATCTGCTAAGTCTATGTGTGTGCACCACTGATTTTGTCTCTGTTATGTGCTAATGTTTGTGTTCATTATAATATTCACTGCTACGGTTAACTCATAAATATGGCTGTTAATGAATATATGGAACACAGTAAAATAACAGTCTGCTACTTATGCTTTATTGTGACACTGTTATGAAATGCTTATACTGATATAAGCTATTATCTACTCTGCTAAAATTATATACACACGCAATAAATACTTTGACTACCAGTCAAAGTCACTTATGCCAAATGATGTTGGTCCTATAGCATTACATGCAGTCTTGGTCAAAGAGGAATCTCTGCAACACGCTGCGCACACGCAGAGCAAACACAGTCTGAATGCACGCATGCATGTGAAGGATAGAAAAACACTTAGAAAGGGGGGTTTGAATAAGTGTAGTTTCAAAACTCTTAAGATAAAAACAACTTGCACAATTATTTTTATCCTGGTTCGTTGTTAACAAACTACTCCAGTCCACCCTTGACAAGGTGATTTACCTCAACTGAGGATTTAATCCACTAATCACACAAGATTAAAATGGTTTTCCACTTAGATAACCTCTAAGTCTTCTAGAGTATTCTGATCACAACCTGATCACTATAGGAACACAATGCTTAGATACCCTCTAAGACTTTCTAGAGAATCCGATCACAACTTGATCTCCTCTAGTTCTTACAAATGAATGTAAATTCTTACAAGAGTTTATACAATGCTTCTTATAAAGCTATAATCACAACTGTGATATTTCTCTTAAAGTTTATGCTTAATCTCACTAAGATATTACAACAGTAATGAAGTGAGGTTGATGATGAGGTTTTGAGAGCTTTTGATTTGAACAGGGTTTCTATAAGTTTGTGCAAAAGTGTTGTATTGAGCTTCTTATCAGAACTTCTATTTATAGGCGTTTGAGAAGATGATCGTTGGGAGCATTTAATGCGTTGCGTGATCCGTACAGCATTGCATTTAATGTTTCACTCTTTTGTCAACTACCTCGAGCCTTGCTTTTGCTGTGTCTACTGACGTTGCCTTTAATAGCTTCTAACGTTCCTTTTGTCAGTCAGCGTAGCCTGCCATCTTGTACTTGCTTCTGATCTGATGTTTGTGTAAACAACGTTTGAATATCATCAGAGTCAAACAGCTTGGTGTAGAGCATCTTCTTGTCTTCTGACCTTGAAGTGCTTCTAGCGTGATACCATGAGAACTTCAGTGCATCTGCTTCTGATCTCAAGTTCTTCTGATGCTTCAATAGACCATGTTCTGATTCTGCTTGACCATCTTCTGATGTCTTGCGAGAGCATGTTCTGATGTTGCATACTTGAACCTTCTGAGTCAGTGGTTCTTGCGTTGATTTTGTGCATACTCTTTATATATTTCCTGAAATGGAAATTGCATAGAATTAGCGGACCACATTATCTCAAGAAAAATTCATATACATTGTTATCATCAAAATAAGAATATTGATCAGAACAAATCTTGTTCTAACAGCATGCATCTCTGCCGTCCACCAGGGAGGGTCTCACGCCGGTCGGCGTGACCTCCCCCTAGCCGTTCGGCGTCCTCTTTAAATGCAGAAGTGGCGCATTTGTTTCATTCAGGCACCAGAGGCAACCATTTTCCCTTCTGTTCAAACTTCTCAGTGCCAATTTAATTCCCATTTTCTACTTCAAATTCAAACATCACCTTGATTCCGTTTAACATTCATTCAATCTACTCATTATTCACTATGCTATATATACCATCCACTGCCACAAATAGAACCACAAGCAATTTTTTTGCTATTTCTCCAAATTTTCTTTCACACCTCTAACAGAAAACTTGCTATGGCTAACCTCAACAACCAAAATGAAGAAGAGTTCCCCGGTGTTACTTTCCGAATTGGAGAAGCAGGAGAAATTCAACGAAACCGATACCGACGTTTCGCTCAGAGAGGGGTGGAAGCATCAAGGTTCGCCCATATCGATAGTTTGCGAAGATTAGGGCTGTACGAAACCGGTGTGCAAATATTACTCCAGCAAACGGGTTTATCATTTGTGAGCACACTCGACTACCCCACATACGAAGCGTTAACCTTGGAGTTCCTAAGTTCTTACATTTACAACACATCCACCGACGCTTCTCACAACCTTATCGGAACCGCTACCTTCCGATTATTCAACCGAGAATACACCATGAATCAAGCAAGCATTAGTGCTCTTTTTCGGTTCTCATGTGTTGATGGAGCCAACTATAGAATTCTGCCCGAGCTTGACTGGCAAGGAGCCTCAAAAGAAACTTGGCGTCGAATATCCGGTAACGATAATGTTGTTCCCGACATGCGCTTTTCTTTGCAAATTCATAATTCGGGTATGCGTTACTTCCACCGCATTTTAGCAAATACCATCTTTGGAAGAACCAACATCAACAAAGTCAATAGTAAGGAGTTATACTTCTTTTATTGTGCCTTCGCCAATCATTGAATCAATGCCAGCACTTTCCTTATGTCTCACATTCAAGCTCTCGTGTCAAGAGAAGGAAACACACCATTCTGTGTAGGATGGGTTGTCACTGGTATAGCTCGAGCCCTCGACCTGAATGATATGCTCGAGAATCTACCTTCTCTACCGCCCATTTTTATGGATATCAACAACTACAGAGCTTGTCGTCTTATCAAATCAAGACCAGACGGAAGGTACAACCTCATGGTGCGAAACACGGAAATTCGTAGTGTTATCCTGCCAACATCGAGATCACTAGGATAGATCGCAGAGAGAATTGGACCTATGATCTCGACACACCTGCTCCTGGGGAGAATGTGGAAGATAATCAAAATAATGCAGATAATGTGGATGAAGTTGAACAAGAGATGAATCAAGGAGAGCCCCAGCCTGAAATCCCCCAACCCAATCCTGAAAATGTTGCAGGACCATTTGTGCCTCCACCTCGAAGAAGGAATCAACCAGTCACACTAGAGGATGTGTATAGATAGATGATACGCAATCATGAGGAAGAAACTTAGTGTCATCAAAGAATTGAGGCGGGTCATAGTGAAATGATGACGCTGATGCGTCAAATGCAAAGAGATCAACACGATTATGCGTGTTGGAATAATCGTAGCATTGCAGACCCCACTGAAGAAATGCAATGTTTGACATATCGTGTTGAAGGCTTACATGAGTATGTGTACAATGATGGGATAGTTCCGCTTAGAGACGGCGATGAAGGTCGAAAAGGAGGAAGAGCAAGAACCCGAGGAAGATCCCGAGGAAGAGGAAATGAGTAGTGAGTTTTCACCGTTTATACCACACAAGGTCGCATTGAGGACAAAGCAACATTTAAGTGTGGGGGAGGAAACTTGCTGCTTTTCATTTTATTATTGTCAGTAGATTTTTAAATTTTAGTATTTAATTTTCAGTATTTCTAGTTATCCCCCTAAAAAAAAGTCATTCCAACCCATGTATTCTAAGTTTAATATATGCGAGTATTTTGCATTTGTCGAATTCGTCGCCTACTTGAACTATAAACCTTTTTACTTTATACGCATAGCTTGACACACTCGAAAAGTACAAGAATACAACAATTTATGATATGATAGAACCGAAGCACTAGCAAACAAAATCGCTACAGTCTTGACACTCTAGAACTCCGATTTATGCAAGACTCTATTTAAGTACCTATTATTTCAAAATCTTTAACCTCTAAGCTTTAAAGTAGCTTCGAGTAGTTTTTCAGCAGTCGGCACCGTCTTAAACTCAAACTACGTAGAGAGCCGATGAATATAAGTGAATGATCCTGAAAATTTTCAGTAAGGAATTCTAAAAAGAGTGCTCTGACTAAGCTAGGTGACCCTCACCCGGTCATTTAACCCAAAGGACGTATATCTCGCAAACTATAAGGAAACCTATTGTCAGTTGGTTCAAAAGTATCTGATATTGAACTTGGTAGGACGAATTACGGTTCGATCCCCCGCAGCTTGCAATTGGTTAAAGAAGTGGGTACCACATAAATGTGTCAGAGCCCTGGGCTAATAAGGATCAGAGTCACTAACTGGTTACTCTACTATGTGCGTGTAAAGATAAAGGGCTTAATGTGATTGCGCTCGAATGAAAACAAGCAAAATCTAGCAAAAAGGGTCTAGATGAGTTGTAATAGTATGATTTGAATTTGTCTGCATAAGCTGGAGTTGTCTAGTGTCGCTACTGTATCTTTAATGTTTACATGAAGCTTTCGTGTCTCTAACAAAGTATCACTGCGACGAGTACGAATCGAGATGAATGTTATGCAGGTGTAAAACCTTTTTCTTGATCGTTTGCTTGAGGGCAAGCAAAGTTCAAGTGTGGGGGAGTTTGATAACGCGAAAACGTATCGTATATTTAGCTTAACTTACATGCATTATTATCCTATCTTATTTCGATTTTATTATTTTATTTTGTGTTATGCCGGTATTTCGTTGTGTTTCAGGTAATTGAATAATTATTGGCTCATGTGAGAAAAGGAAGAAAAAGTATTAAAAATTGAAGTTAAAAAAGATAAAAAGATGCAAGAAAGAGAGGAGGTGCGAAAAGCAACAAAGGAATAAGCCAAAAGGCCCAGACTGAGGCATCCCAGGACGGATGGCGCACTAGGCCACCTGCCGGTCGGCGCAGCCCCTCCTCAGCCGGTCGGCACCCCCTTAATATACGTGTGTGACTTTACGTCACACACTGAAGCCCAGAAAAGCGTTGCGCTACTTTCTCTCCTCCATTTTCTGTGCCGAAAGAACAGCAACTAATACAAGACAAGTTAGAAATCCAAGAATTGAGAGCTCTGTATAAACCCTTCAAGAATTATTAAAAGGGTTACGAAGTTTTGCCCTACTGCCGTCATTTACATCTTCTCTACAACTTCAAATTCTAGCTCAAGTCCACTTCTTCCAAACTGTTTTCTGCAATAAATTTCCACACCGGAAATACTATTGCAATTCAATTTTCCTTTCAAGCTTCAGAATTCATATTAGTTCTAGGAGTAGATTTAGTTTCAGCATTTATTTTCGTCCCGGATTCAAGACTCGGTACTGCAAGATACAATTTTCCAGTCTGCAATTTAATTCAGGTTTATTTATTTGCATTTAATTACTATTGTTTGTTTGTGTTAATTTATCAAATTATGTCCGGGTTATTTAATATCTGTTATAAATGCTCTGATTTGTCTACTAAAACCATGTCCGGCTAAATACCTTTTATCGGTATGTAAGGTCACATAACCGAGGGAATCGATTAATACTTTGATGTAGTTTATTAATCAAATTTATTTGTCTGGCTGATGTTTCTAAACGCTTAATTAAATTGTTTTGTAACGAGAGTTAAAAACAAATAGAAGTTAGGATCAATAAAAACGAGAGTTTGAAATTTTAACTAAACCTTAGAAATTAGGCATTAACCTTAAATACAGCGAGAGCGCTTTAAGGGTAATTAGTTTTCATTGGTTTTCAAAAATCACTTTGAACTTTAATTGATACAGCGAGAGGGCTCACTTAGGTTTAATAGTGAAATCATAATCAATAAACACGAGAGTGTGAGAGGAGGGTTTTTAAACTAATGATTTCTACGGAAAAGTGGGTTTAAATTACGATCCGCATCGATGGCTTACTAGATCCCCGAAGTCCGACCATCACATACCGATATTATTATCCTAGATTTAATTTAATAATATTTCTTTTTTAACCCCGTACCGATCGATAATCAATTGAATATTAGCCTTAGATTTACGTAGTAGCATTAACTACATTAGGTCGATCCTTAGTCCCTGTGGGTTCGATATCTTTTAAAACTACGCGATAGACTGTGCACTTGCAGTCATAATCACAGACATACCCCATTGTCGCGATCACACTACCGGGACAGAAGCACAAGCTAAACAGAAAGAGGGAGGAGACTCTGAAGAAGAAGTTAAAGAAGGAAATACCCGTCCAGTTGATGGTTCAGACGAAGAAAATGAAGAAAGTGATACAACCAACTTTGTTGGGTCTGACTCTGACGAATAAAGACTGCTGGTTGTGGTAATATTTTTTTTGTTTTGTTTATGGATTTCAATTTGGTCTGTACCTGTTTGTAATTTATGTTTTCTATGGCAACTTTTGTGGCCAAACAGGGAGAGTAGTAATGTCACCCCAGAACAAAAAGCATGTGTGGTATGTGTGATCAACAATTCTGATATGCTTATTTTGTGTTGATCTGTTTGATTGTGTGTAGTATAGCAGTTTATTTATGTTATACTTGACAGCTGCTTGGTGTGGTAGTATAGTTGTGGCGTGTGCATACAGATGGTAATAGTGGTGTATGCTGTCTGTGTGGTATGTTGTACTGTATTAGCTCTGATTGTGTATGGTTGTGTGATTTTTGCTGCAAGTGGTTCTCTGATATGGTGTGACAGGTTGTTTTAGCCAAAAATTTGCCAAAGGGGGAGATTTTACATGTTTTTAAATTGGCTGCATTTTATGGTAAAACATTCCTGGATGTTTAATATCTTGACTGATGTTATGACATGATTTATATTGTGTTATGCAGGCTGCTTATGTGTTAAGCTAATACAGGTTTTGTTAGTGAATGTCATGACCGATGTCATGACATCCTTGTCTGACAGCACGAGCTGTTATGTTTTATTATTGTGTTTCCTGATTTCTCTCAATCTACAATTTTGGAAACCTTTTATTGTGTGCTGAATATTTTGACTAGAAGATTTCCCTGACAACACATTCTGTAACAACCTGATGACGTGTAAATTTGGTTAACTTGGTTAACCCTAATTTGATTCTTGGAAAGCCCGAGGCCCAAGAGATGCATATAAGAAGAAGACTGCAATCCTAATTTGGAACGCAGAGAGAAAGTTTGTTAATTGTGAAGAACCGTAGTTCTGTAGCTGTGTGTTTAGTCTCTTGTACTCCAAGTAATTGTCTTTTAATGATTGTGTTGGAATAGGTTGTTTTTGTTATTTGTCACTCTAAGATTTTAAGCACGAGTGTGTGTCTCTTGATTGAAGTTTTTAAGCAGATCAAGGTGTGTTTTTGAAGTTTGTCTTCTCTCTAATTTGTTTAATGTTTGTTTGTAATCACTGATGTGATTGAGGGGGAATGAGTGGAGATACTCAGGTTTAGGAATAGATTTGAATTACATTGGGTAGGTCTTATGTAACACCCCTCTAATACCCCACGACAATTAACAAAATTAAATCAGAGTAAACATGCAAAAGGTGTCACAATTCAAAAATAAAAGAAAACACACGTTCGGCATATGTCATGCATTCACTGAAACATCTGAAATTATAACTCATAGATAAAAATCATGTTTACACAGCGGAATCAAATCATCAAGTCAACATTACATCGTTAATGTATCAGACTTCAAATAAGATAAACAATAGTGTTATAATTCGAAACTCGAAACATCGCGTCCCCAGTGTTACATCTATCAGAGCATGACACCGACACAACAACTAAACCAACTTATGAGCTAATCCTCACCAAGTCGAAAGCAGCTATCCTCAATCTGAAAATTGTCAACAAGTAAGGGTGAGTCTCATTCTCAATTAATCAATGTTATGCATTCATAAGCAACAAAACATCATAATATATCATTCACCCAATTTGTCATATATTCAGAATCACATCTATTATTCATCAATTCACACAATAATAGATTACAACACAACACAGAAATCCATACAATCATGTTATGACAAATGCATATGACACAACTGACACTATGCATGTGGTACCAAATTCGTGAATCACATTCACAGGACTTCTCTCTGCGATACTGCCCTTCAAGTCGCTTACACCCTACATGGGCACATGACTAACCTCATCGCTCACACCCCCATGGGCACACGATGACTGCTTACTAATCTCCGCACAATGGGAATTAGCCACCGACGATCCACTCATCAACGGGATCCAATGTAAATGATTTATGAATGAATGCACACATATCACATACTCATATCATCACCGATTCGATGCTTAACATCGTCTCATTTCATCTCACCAATATCATCACAAACAAGTATGTACATGTCCAAGTATCATTCAATCATTCACATACATTCACCACAATCAACATATTAATATTAACAGCATATTAATATTCACAAATCATCAATCATCATCACATCGTAATGTTTTCAAAACAACATCTTATATTGTCACATTTCATCATATATGTCAACAATACATCATCCAATTACACAAATCGTCACATGATTAATATTTCAACATAGCATGTATTTAACACATCTCATCACATATATGTAAAATACATCATTCACCAAGAAATAAAATCATATTTAAAAATAATTGGATTCACACCTCATTCCATCATTTAAACACGTAGGCTATCTCATAAGATTCATCGTACTCGAAATGGCACTAAAAACAGACCTACGGTTCGAAAGTTACACATCATTTAACTTTCCCAAGAAATAACTAACGCTACAGCATGCGGCGCAACCAACGTTCGCGGCGCGACCTGAAGCACACAAACACGTTCGCGGCGCCAACCTATTCACGCGGCGCGATGCGAGAAAACAAGTACGCCTTCGCGGCGCCAACACATGGACGCGGCGCGACCTGAGCGTATCACAACTTCCTGGTTTTCTGCCCAACGGTTCGCGGCGCAAACAGAGTTTCGCGGCGCGACCTGGCGATTTTGCAGAATTACGGGTCTGCGTTAGACTCTGCGATTTCACATCCTTTTCATCCAAAAACGATTCCAGACATAGCAGATAGGCATATAATCATCGAATTTCTCATCACACATCATTATACATCAAAACAACACATCAATAACCGACAATCTATACAAATTCATCAATTATCCCAAATTATAACATACCTAACAATATCAAATCCCAATATGCCCAATCGAATCGAATCATACGTTAATCCATCCTATTACCCATAATCACATAATAGAAATTAACCGGAAGAGTCCCCCCCTTACCTTAGCCAAGAGTTCTTGATTGGTCTCTCCCTCCATTGCTCCTCTTTCACGTTCTTCGTGTTCCAAACTCTTTTCACATTCCTTTCTCTTATTCCCAATTCCTTATTATTTTATAAAATAACCTTTTAATTAGAATAAGGTCTTTACTAACATAACACCCCCTCATCCCTTAACATCACACATGGCCCAACACCATAACCATCCTTTTCCAATTAAATTCTACAAATCACCAATAATTCTAATTATTAATTAAATTTCCATTTAAATTAAAAATTAAAATATACGGGTGTTACATCTTAAGTAAGGAGTTGTAAACGGGGGAGTTTAAATCCGAATTAACTCTGCTTATATTGGATTCCCTTCCTGGCTTGGTAGCCCCCAGAGTAGGTATTGTTGTATACCGAACTGGGTGAACAATTTGTTGTCTTCTTTACTGTTTTGTTGTATACCCCCAGAGTAGGTAAGTTGTTTGTTTTGCCAAGATCTACAACTTTCATGTTGGGAGATTTTTGAGTGTGTAAGCAAAATTTAGAGATCCATGAATTAGGTCAAAATACACTTAAAAACCCTAATTTGACTTTTTGTAGACTTTTTGATTCTTGATGAATTCTTTGAATTTTCTTTGATCAAATGTCTTCAATATCCATATGATGATGATTTGGTTCCTTAAAAGTCCATAGTTGATTGTTTTTCTCAAAAGTCAAAGGTTGACTTGCATAGTTGACTTTTTCCAAATGAACTACAGTTTTGTGATTTCCAAATGAATCAAGCTCTCCTCTTCAAATTAATGATATGGATGGACTATAATGTTGATTTGGATGCCGTTGAATCATATTTTGAGTCTTGGAACTATCTACTGATTGAAAGTCAACCCTCCATAGAAATTAGGTCAAAAGCCCTAAGTGGAGCTTCTGATGAACTTGAAGGTGATTGATCTTGCATTGACCCCTCTTTCCTCTAAGGGCCTTAATCTCTTTTTGCATTTCCAGAAATTAGTCTTCAAATTCTTCCAATCTTCCCATACCTTCAGAAGGAGCACCATGGCAAATCTGTTCGTTTTGGACAGGGATAACATTCATTGCAGTAGGAGCAGTGGTCATGATAGCATGAGGAATTGTTGTATGTGGAACAAGAATCTGTTGTCCAGCCAATTGGAATGAATAAGACTCTGACTCATATGTGAGTGTGAATGTGAGTGTGAATGATGCATGCAATGCAAAAGAGTCTTTTTGTATTTTAAAAATATATCAAAATATCTTTCAAGGATTTATTTAAGAGTTTTGTAAATGTAAACACTATATAGTAACTTGAAAAAGAAATTTCATTCATTAATAATAAAGGGTCAAGGCAACCTTGGTACATATAACGGTCATCGAGGGTCATCGAAGTAACATTTTCTTTTGATAGCATACAAAGGGACAAGGGACAACCAAGTCATAAACTACTTTCAAGAGTTACAAGGTAGAAACAAACGAAGAAAGCGAGTAAAATCCAAGAGTGATGATCAAAGCTTAGTGAGAAGTATCCATATCATCTTGAGTCTTCTTCTTCTTCAGCTTGACCTTTTCTAGCTTCTCAATAATATTCTTCCATGCAGCTTCTTTTGGAGAAAGAGCTTCTTCTTTTTGCTTCCTTTTCTTTTCGCTTTACTATTAGGCAATAGTAGCATCCTTAGCTATGAGCCAAGTGTCTTAAAGGAACAGTTGATCATTCTTTTCTTTCAGCACGTCTTCATAGGATTCTTCCAACATTCCTAATTCAGTATCAGAATACTCAAACTTCTTCTTCCAATGGTCTCTTGATTTCTTCATCTTCCTTATAGCTTCTTGGAGGTTTTCAATTGTTGAAGGAACTACAATGGGTGGAATATACTCCTCAATTGGAGGTGCAGATGTTTTAGGGAGAATAAGCATTCTCATTTCTGCAGCGCTGGCAATGACCCAACTATCAAAGGGTTTAGGAGAGAGATCCCCTTTAGTCTTCCAATCTTTGATTTCTCTTCTATGGCTTGGATTCCAAGCATTAGCAATCCTTTCTCTAAACTCTTTGCTTTCAACTCTTTCTTCAAAAAAGAACCCATCTAATAAATTGCTCCTTGGTCTTTTGTCGACGAGCTAACACGGGGCAATAGCTAATCGCTCCTTTTGTACCAATGAGGGGCACATTGGGGAAATCACCACAGTAGTCCAAAGTCTTCATTCTACAGAAGTGATTGTTTGTCCAAACAATCTCAGTGTTGGTAAGAGTCATGATCTTGTGTGACCATTTCAATCCTTCTTTCTGGCTCCAAAATTCAGAGGTGTAAGGCAGATGAGATATGTACCACTTGTATAGCAAAGGAGTAAGACAGGTAACCATTCCCTTTTCATAGGAATTTCAAAGATGAATAAAATAGTAAGTGACCCCAAGTAAGGTAGGAACAGGATTCTTCTTCATAAAGATCTTGATGGCATTCATATCAACAAAGTTGTTAATGTTAGGGAACAAGAACATCCCATACACCAACAAGGCAAAAACAGCTTCAAAGTCTTCTTCCTTTCTTTCTTGTGCAAGGTGAGAGCTTTCTCAATTAAGAACTCAGCAGGTAATCCAGGTAATCCTCCTTTAGTAACCATGTTCTTTTCAGTTTCTCCCTTTCTCAAACGAGTAGATTTTGCAATCTCATAAGGCTTGGGATCTTGTTCTAAACCAGTGAAAGGAACTCTTCCAGTAATAGGCAACCCAATGATGCTTGAATACTCTTCCAAGGTAGGCAATAGTTGATAATCAGGAAAGGTGAAGCAATGATACAATGAGTCAAATAATTGAATCAAAGTGGAGAGGATTCCTTCTTCCATCTTGGTTTTGAGGAGATACAACAATCTTCCATACTTGCTACAAAACTTGTCTTGATCAACAATCAAATAACCTAGCTTTCTTAATTCTTCCACCTCTAAACTCTTGAAAGTATATTTCTTGGTTTTTCTTCTTTCAGGTTCCATCCCGATAATGTTTACAAAACAAAAGGTTTCTTTTAATTCCTTGAAAGATATTATGTTTTTAGATGCATGGATGAATGAATGCAAACATAGCAAAAACATTGGCTTGAGGGTTCAAAGTCACAAGCATGGAGACAAAGGTCTACCCATCCCAAAGGTGTGTACTATGGTTATTTTATACCTGTAGATTAAGGTTTTATTGTTTTCCAGACTCAAGCAGCCCAACTTGGAGATTGTAAACTCTATATCAACATACTCATTTGAACAAAATCTAAGAGAACCTCGTCTGAGTGTAGCCTCGTGTAACAACTATTCTGAAAATGAATCACACATAGTTTCCACACTACATCTTAATGGCCAAGATTGGTTAAGGGTTTCTAGGTCCCCAGCTTCTACAGCCTAGTTGAATGCAACGATGCATTCACAACTACATGGTCATCAAAGTTTCTTCCAAAGAGGACTCCACTGAGCGATGGATCTCAAATTGACTTCTTTGGGACTACTCCCTCGAGATCAAAATGACTACACCAGTCTCCTATAATAAGTGTACACTCTAAATCCGGGTTAGGATTTGTCTCACCACAAGGAGAATGACTCCCTTTCCCAATACAACCCAATAAAATAACAAGTATACACATAGAAAAATAAAAGACACAAATAAAAGGTTAAAACAAATATAATAGCAAAAGATAATAACAAAAACAAATATTGGGTCAACCCTTCCAAAGATACACTAATAGTTTGATCAGTATCCCCAGCAGAGTCGCCACTTTTATGTAGCAGTGAAATTGGTGAGACTAGAGTCATGGGAAGACTTAAGTCATTTTAAACAGAGTCGCCACCGCGCTTTATTATTTCCAAAAAGGAATGGGTGAAAGAGCGAATAAAACCCACAAAAGTTTTTAAAATCAAAACTAATAAACTTATCAGAGTTTTGGCTATGGAGGGTTTGTTATACAAGGGGAAGGTTTTAAGCACCCCTCATATCCATGGTACTCCATGGGAACCTCTTTCTTTTTGTGTTATTGTCTTTTGTTTATAAATACCCTTTTTTGTGAAAAACCTATGTGAAAAACTTGTTTGAAATAAAGGGTGGGGATGGGAATAGAAGTTTTTAAAAGTGAGCTCGATAAGATATCGCATCTTAGGCCTACATACCCCTTAAGTGCAATAGGGAAGTCAGAGCTTCTGTAGTTCCTCTTTTAAAAAAGGAAAAAAAGGGGCCAAAGTGGCCAAAATCGTTTTGGGTGTGAGCTTTAAAATACTCACAAGTTTTTAAAAGAGGGTTAAGGTTTAAAATACTTAACAAGTTTAAAAAGGGGATTAGGCTTTAAAATACCTAATGAGTTTAAAAGGTTAAGCTTTAAAATACTTAACAATTTTGGAAAAGGAATTAGGCTTTAAAATACGTAATAGGTTTTAAAAGGTTAAGCTTTAAAATACTTAACAAGATTAAAACAAAAGGGACCAAGCTTTAAAAATACAAGGTCAATGGGTTAAGAGAAGTTTCACCGCAAATAATTCATTTCTTAACACCAAGGTTTAAAAAGAAGGATCAAGTTTTAACAAGATCAATGGATTAAGAATAGTTTCACCGGGAATAATTCTATTCTTAATACCAAGGTTTCAAAACAAGAGGGTTTGGTTAGGCTTTAACAATACTAAACCATAAACAAGTGAAAAGCTTTAAAATACTTAACACAAAACTAAAAGAGATTGGAAAAGAATTTAAGTACCTTGAAAATTTAGTAAATATCATTCCCATCCTTTGGATAAAACATCAAGCTTAAGCAATTAACAATAAATATCTCGGGTATGTACAAGAGCAAACAAGTGAGTATTAACAAGCAAGAGATGGATGTATCTAAACCCTTGGATACAAGCTCATGTATGAATGATAAATGATTGATATGATGGATCAATATGGGGTTAGATAAACAAAACAAATAAGAGATGATATTTAAATAACAATTAAGTACAAAGCATGGATTAAAATCAACAAGTATGTACAAGCACAAATAAACATGGATAAACAAAGATCAACATGTTGAAAATTTTTTTGGTTAGGGTTTTAAACCTAAGGTTTTTTTTAATTAGGTTTTTCAAATTAGGGTTTTAAAATAAACTCCTAAACCTAATTGATTTTAATTGTTAATTACCAATTTATTTAAGAGAAATGGTCTAAGGGTACATGAGAGAGTCAATGACATCTATACTAACCCTAAACAACTATTAGCAAAACATTCACAAAGTTCTACAAAAGAAATAATCAAAACAAACAATTTTTAGTTGATTTTTCAAAGATAAAAAGACATGTTTTTAATTATTTTTAAAATGATAATAAAATAAATATTTTTTGGGATTTTTTAACATGGTATTAAAATAAACAAATTAAATAAAACACACAAAAAAGAAGGGATTAAAAATATTCATTTACCTTTTTTTATGATTTTTGAAAGTTAAATAAAAAATTAAATAAACAAGTGATTAAAAAAAGGCTTTTGTCTTTAATGGGGTTTGAACCCAAAACACTCAGGTTGCATCTCAAAACATTACCAAGCCAGCTAGCGCGCGTGTGTGACAAAGGAATGACTTCAATTGGTTTTATTTGAAAACAAGTTAGTTTGGAAAACTAAAACAAATAGGAAAAAGATCAGGGGCAAGGGGGATTCGAACCCCAAACCTAAGGGTCACAAAGCGCTAAGTACACAAACACAATTGCCAATCCTGCTAGAACGATGTAGTAAAAAAGGAACAACTAGCATTAAACTTAAAATAAACCAAGTTTCAAAATGATTTTCCCACTTCATCTTCAACCTTCAGCATCGTGAACAACCAAGAACATCATCCATGGCCAAATTCAAACTTTCTCAAAACTCAATCAATTTTGACAAACTAAGACTCTAAAATGATCAGAATTTAATAACGAATCTAACCACATCATTAACTAACATTAATAATCAGAGATAAATGTGAATTTCTGGAAAAACCTTAAGAACCCTAAAAATTCAAAATCAAATTAAATGACCAATTCTAACAATTAGGCCCTAAAACCTTAGGGCTATTAATCCCTACATGATTCTAAGCAGAATGGCTACAAGTTTCAACCAAAATAATGCTCAAACAAGTATGCACGAAATCAAGCCAAATACCTCTGAAAATGAGAATTCATACCTTGCTTGGAGATGTTTCTGGATTAACATTCAATCTGGAATCGTTCAGTGATGCTCAATGAAGCTTTCTTGGCAGCTAGAACACCTTGATCACTACTCTTTCTCCAAACCCGATACCACCTACAAATAAAGCTATTTGGATGGTTAGTTTGGTTGGTAGGTGTTTGGTTTGTGTTTTGGCTAGTGATGAGCTTAAAGAAAGCTTTAATGGAGTGAAAAATGGGATTTTTGGTTAGAGGCCTTTTGGTAGGTTAAGGAAGGTATGGAAAACTTCTAAATGGTATTCAGAAGTTGTTCAAACTCTTGTTTGACACCCAGAACTCTTAGAACTTAGAATCATTATAAAAGTGCAAAGATGGAAAAATGGAGAATTTCAAGTGAGGTATGACTTGGAGAATTCTGGTGTAATTTATCAAGGGAGTGATACTCTCTATTTATATGCAAGATTTAGGGTTTGTGGAGGGGAAAAACTCATAAGTTTGAAGCTCACATGTGATCTTGTACCATGTTGCTTATTTGTGAAGTTATGTGAATTTCGGTTTTCCATGGAAGGTACAAACTTTAAGCATGCTTGCTATGACTTTGATCTTGTTCCGGACCGGCCCAATTATTAGAAATTGGCCCAATCCACTCTATTGGCCCAACGCGTCTTGGCCCCAACACGCGGTAGCAAGCTCCCGACACGTTCCGAGCATACAGCAAGTTGGGACCGAGCACGCCAAAGCCAAGTGCTCGGCCTCGGCTAACTTCCCGTGTCTTCTATCCGCTATTCACGTGTAGATCCCCAAAAAAAGTGGACTTGACCCTTACAGAATTCTCCCATGAATATCCCTTTGACCCCAGAGGGTAAAGTAATCACTTTCTTACCCGAAATCTCTCACTTTTCTGTTGTACCTTGTTGTCCAAACACTTACTTTGGTATCAAATTGCCTTGCAGGTACAATCCTGAAGTTCAAGCCTCACAGCTGTTGGCCACCTGTTCTGCTCGTAAAGATCAGTGGCGCCGTCTATGGGAATTCATTAGCTTCCCTGTTTCTTTTCTTGCACTTCTTGATTCTTTCTTGCCCCTGCAAGAACCCAAAAATAAAAGCTCTCATTCAACTATCATCCATAGCTGGCAATGACGAAGACTTTTCTTCTCTAGATGCAACAATAATCAACAAGAACGACATCTCTCTCGTCGTTCCTCCACCCAGAAACACTGCTCCACATCCTCGTGATGGTCTCACAGTGTCTCCCTCCCCGGAAGACATCCGCGACAACACTGAATATTCTAGTAACTCACACGCGATGTTATACTGGATGTTATGACATCCACAATTACACATAACAAAACGTTAAAACAAAAGTGCATAAAAACAGTAAAGAGAATAACAAATTTGTCACCCATTTCGGTATACAACAATACCTCTTCTAGGGGCTAAAAAGCCAAGGAGGAAATCCAATATAAGCAGAATTAATTCGGAGTTAAACTCCCCCATTTACAACTCCTCACTTAAGACCTACCCAATGTAATTCAAATCTATTCCTAGACCTGAGTATCTCCACTCACTCCCCCTCAATCACAACAGCGATTACAAACAAACATTAAACAAATTAGAGAGAAGACACACTTCAAAAACACACCTTGACCTGCTTAAAAGCTTCAATCAAGAGACACACACTCGTGCTTAAAATCTTAGAGTGACAAATAACAAAAACAACCTATTCCAATACAATTATATAAAAACAATTGCTTGGAGTACAAGAGACTAAACACACAGCTACAGAACTACGGTTCTTCACAATTTAACAAACTTTCTCTCTGCGTTCCAAATTAGGATTGCAGTCTTCTTATATGCATCTCTTGGGCCTCGGGCTTTCCAAGAATCAAATTAGGGTTAACCAAATTTACGTGTCATCAGGTTGTTACAGAATGTGTTGTCAGGGAAATCTTCTAGTCGAAATATTCAGCACACAATAAAAGGTTTCCTAAATTGTATATTGAGAGAAATCAGGAAACACAATAATAAAACATAACAGCTCCTGCTTTCACACAAGGATGCCATGACATCGGTCATGACATTCACTAACAAAACTTGTATTAGCTTAACACATATGCAGCCTGCATAACACAATATAAATCATGTCATGACATCAGTCAATACATTAAACATCCAGGAATGTTTTACCATAAAATGCAGCCAATTTAAAAACATCTACAATCTCCCCCTTTGGCAAATTTTTGGCTAAAACAACCTGTCACACCATATCAGAGAACCACTTGCAGCAGAAAACACACAACCATACACAATCAGAGCTAATACAGTACAACATACCATACAAACAACATACCCCACTATTACCATCAGTATGCACATAACACAACTATACTACCACACCAAGCAGATGTCAAGTATAACAGAAATAAACTGCTATACTACACACAATCAAACAAATCAACACAAAATAAGCATATCAGAACTGTTGATCACACAAACACCACACATACTTGTTATGCTGGTGTGACATTACTACTCCCCCTATTTGGCCACAAAAGTTATCAAAGGAAACAACTGTCTTCTCCCCCTTTTTTTTGTTTTTTTTTTTTTGAACATTTATGGTTCCTCAAAGATGCAGACTCCTAACTTGCTCCGCAAGTTTTTAAACTGTGTAGCATCAAGAACTTCTTTCTTAGTGCCCTTATTAGGCATGGTGTTAAATTTAGCACCTCTTTTGGATGTACTAGTACCACCATCTCCTTTTTCCGCACCAACACTGCAACCTTCAGTGTCAATGTCATTGATATTGTCAGGAACATTCTTGTCGTTATCTTTAGGATCATCTTCAGTCTTCGTGGTTAAGTCCTCAGTTTTCAAAATACGCACCATTTATAACTGTGCATCATTCAGGATCATATTAGGACTAGTTACCTCAGTATGCATATTTAGATAAGACCTTATTTTGGACGAGAGGGACTGAGATTGTAGAGACATCTCAATGAAGTTAGTGAGTTTTAAACCATATTCTATGGGAGAAGAGCAGTTTGAGATCACACTAGAGTTGTTGTAGAGGGATGGCATCTTAGTGAACTGGGGAAACATTCATATCTAGCTCATTAACAACATCTAGATCAGTGGTTGACCTTTTTATAGAAATCCGTTTGTCGTCCACACAATTTTTGATGTAGCGGGGCATAGTTATGACATCCCTCTTGACATTCTGATTAGATACACCTTGGTGTATCCAACTTAATTTAGACCAGTCCAAATTTTTTGTAGGAATTATACCTATCATCAGATTCACATCTTTAGTTGTGATAGGAAGGATCATGCTCTCCTTGCTTTCTTAAGTTCTCAGGTTGATTTGTGAATCCTTTGCTCTTTCCATCCAGATTCTTGAAGCTTGGTCTATTTCTAGTGGCTCCTCTCTTAGATGAAATTGACGGCCAATCAATAGCTTCCTTGGGACCAAGTTCAATACAGTACTCACCTTGAAAAAATAAAATTCTCTTTTCATATTTCTAGTCCAAATGTCATTAAGTTCATTCATCATTTTTTTTGTTAGGTGAAAGTTATGATCATTACAGGAAGTTGTAGATAATTTCCTTGATCTTCTTACAACTTCTTGGATATTGACTGATGATCGTTCATCAATTGCAAAGGCTTTGTTTGTCTTAATGCTCACAATTGAGTTCTTAGTATATTTTGATGTTAAGACGTCTGTTTTGACATCTTCATATTCTACTGAGGTAGTAGTCTCACCTTCTTCTACAACATCCCACTTTATTGTCATGTTCTTGCTTGTAGCAGGAATGCACTTGTCCTTTTTGTGACTCTCATCTTGTCTAGGTTTCCTTCTTCTTGAGCTTCTTGTTTTCTTTATAACATCCTCCTCATTTTTGTCACAACTTGAGTGTTTAGTGTCAACACATGGCTTCTGCTGAGGTGGCTTTATCTTGGCCAGATTTTCCTGTTGAGGGATCTTTCTTTTGGTAGGTGTATGAGTTTCAAGACATGAGAACCTCAAGTGACATATCTTACCACATTGATGGCATCTCTTGGCTGAGACTGGTGTGTGTTTTTCCGGTTGTTGAGGCTCTTGATTGAACTTCTTTTTCTTCTTCTTGTTAGGAATGATTGACTTGCTGATATTTGTGTCTTGAGTACTTCCCATTGTTGTCTTCTTGTTTGATCTTGTGTTTCGCAGTTTTCTCTCTAGGTCAACAATGTTTATCATGAGACTTACTTTTTCTTCTTGTAATAGGGCATAAGCATTTTTATACACTGTCAGTCTTTTGCTCAGTTCTCCATTTTGTAGAAACATCTCAGAATATCCAGCAGCATGTTTACTAACGGTGAGTTCTTCAATATAAGACTCATCATCAGACAAATCCTCATCTTCCATTTGGTTCTTTGTTCTGGGAACGGGAACCTCTTGCTTGATAGTTCTTTCTTGATGATTGCCCTCAATTTTTTCTTTGGCCTCGGGACAAGCAGAAGGAAACTTGGAGTTTTTAGGCTCCCATAGGTAACAATTATTCTTAGATCTGACTCCCTTCATGATTTCTTCATTTTCTCCATTAGTAACAATACACTCTTCTTTAGTGAACCTGACATAGAATCCTTCATCACATAGTTGGCTGATGCTTATTAGATTTCCAGCCAGTCCTTGAACAAGTAAGACATTGTTTAGATTAGGAACCCCATGACCTCCTATCTTGCCAACACCTTTGACTTCTCTTATTTCTCCATCACGAAGAGTTGTAACGCCCAGAAAAATAAGTATATGCTTAATTTGGACGTTTGTGACGTTTAATGGAATTTTACCGTTTTTGAAGTCGTTTCAGTCGGTATTAGTTCGGGATGGCAGACTAATATTTAATTGAAGGTTTTCATATTTTTGGTACTAGAAATATTATTAAGGTAATATTCTGTGTTTTGGGGTTTTTCTGAGCAATTGAGTTTGGACCGGAAAGTGAAATATTTTGTGTGTGAATAGTAAGTAGTGGGGGGAGATAGAAAAGAGATAAGAGGAAGAAAACGTGAAGAAAGGAAAAGAGAAGAAGAAGAGAGAAAGAAAGGGAAGAGAGAAAGAAGAAGAACAAAGATGGAGAGAAAGTGAAGAAGGGGGTTTTGGAGAAGATGAAGAATCAATCCAAGGTAAGGGAGTGAATCTAATTTATCTTGAATGTATGATTCTTATAGTCTTGTTCTTGTTCTTGTTCATTTTCTATGCTTGACCAACAATGGTGGATTGTGAGGTTTTCATGATATAGCAAGATTCAAACATGTTTTGGTTGGTATTTTGTATAGAATCATATCCTTGTTGTGTTATGGTGATTCATCATGCTTTCTTTTCCATTTCCATGGCTTGATTGAGTTTGAAGAAAATGTTAGGTTTTGAGAAAGATTGATGAATCAACCATGAAAAGTTTGATGTTAGGTTGTTTTTATGGTATGTATGTGTTGTATTGATGTTATAATGATGTATAGGTGTTAGAGAAATGTTTATAAGAGTTTGGTTGGTGGAAATGGTGATTTTAGGGTTTCTACGAAGCTTAGGTCGACCTACACAGGGGTTTGCGTCGACCTGTGCAGCCTAAAAGGCAAAAATCTGCATTTTCTACTGAATGCGTCGACCTATGTTTTCCATGCGTCGACCTACAACTTTTCAAATTTTTGGCAGATTTTGTAACGATCATAACTTTTGATCCGTAACTCCGTTTTATACGCCGTTCAAAGCGTTAGTAAGCTAATTGGATGTTTTGTATGATGGTATAGGTTTGGTTAGCTTATGATTAATTGGTTATGAGGTGTTTTTGATAAAAACACATAATTGTTTATATGCGCGATATGATTGGTAGATAATCATAGTGCTTGGTTGCAATTGTTGTTGATGTGTGGATTGACATGAAATCATGTTCGTATGTGTTATGTATTAATGAATGTTCATTCTTGATATGTGACGATGTTTGGTTGTTTGTTGTTAACATGATGTGTGGCCTTATGGCAAGTAATTGTTGTTATGAGAATGATGTATTATCATTGTTGAATTGTTGTTATTACAACTTGTTGATGATGTATTGATGAAGTTGTGGGCCGATGGCCAATATTAATTTGATGTGATGCAATTATGTGATCATTCATGCCAATGTGGCCAGTATGTTTTGACGGTGAATGTGTGATGTGTGCTTATTAATGCCTGTGTGGTAATTATGGTGTGATATAATTGATAACGATGTTATTAATTGGTGATGTATCCTTTTGGATAGAATATAAACGGTGTAACGAGAGTATGTGACCGTGTTATATTGTTGATGATGTTGTTGTCATGTAATAGAGTCATATATTTGCACAGCATAACATTTCAACACGTTAATGGCGGAATGCTATTAACAGGTGGCCTGAATTGACAATTATTACCAGTGGGAGCTTAATGCTCGGTAAAAAGGTGTATTTGCCCGAGTGGCAAGAGGTCATCAGTGGGGGCGAAATGCTCGACGACGGTTAGTCGTAGCTTACTGCTCGACAAAGGTGTATTTTCCTGAGGGAAATAAGTCCCAGCATAATGCTCGGTAGGGTGTATTTATCATAATGACAAGGAGGAGTTTACTCTGGATCTGGTACCACATGCATATGCATAGTCGAGCCTCATTCATTGTTGTCTGTCTGTATAATTTATGTTATCAGTCATGTGTCGCATTACTTATATATTGATTGTGGTTGACTTAGTGGATTACTTTGTTGTATGATTCTTGATGATACTTGTTGGCATTACTATATTTATCATGCTTCTTCATTATAAATTATATTCTCACCCTTCTGCTGATTTGAAGCTTGAGTGACATGCTGCAAATTAGCCTCTTTGGGAGTCTTTTGGAAGAGGTAGTTCTCCAGTTGGTCTTGTCAGTTGCTCTGATACGTAACACCGGGGAGTCGGGAGTCTGTTGTTATTTATTTGTATATGAATCTTTGAACATGTATATGTGATAATGTGTTGATGTGTATTGTAAACACTTTATTTTAGAAAACTCCTCTTTGAGAGTGAGAGCTATACGTACTTTTTTTATGTTCATACATTCCGTGTGTTATGTATCGTTTTATAGGTAGGTGTTGTATGCTTTTGGCATCGTTGATGGCCGTTTGTTTTCTAGGTGTTTGTTTGGTTACTTAGTGTAACATCCTAATTGTGTTGTATGCAATTTTAACACTCTGATATTTTATTGCCTAAATGCTTTGGGTAGAATTGGGGTGTTACAAGAGTCACATAACTGGTTCCCTCGAGTTGTATGTCTACTAATACGTTCTTTCTTCCAGTCATATGATTTGAGCAACCACTGTCAAGGTACCAATCTTCCTTGGCAGGCATTCTTAGAGAAGTGTGTGCTACTAGAGGAACATTCTTGGCCACCCACTGTTGCTTTCTCTGAAGGGTATCATATTTAGGTTTGGCTTGATGAGTTTGGTTTGGATATCCAACTAGTCTGAAACATAATGGCTTTATGTGACCAAATTTTCCACAGTGGTGACACTTCCATCTTTGGAATTTCTTCTTTGTATGGCCCCTTCTTCTATTTCCTTGATGTTGTGACATTGGCGCTGACATCTGGTTAGTCACACAAGTTTCAGGTTTTGATCTCCTGATCCCAGAAGTGAATTCCTCTTTAGGCACAAATCCTACCCCAGACATATCTCCTGCTCTTTGTCCAGACCCTAGAATTTCCTCAAGAGTATCAGTTCCATTATTCAGCATTCTAAAGGATTTAGTCATTTGATCAAGCTTGTAGTTCAACATGCTCACTTCACTACTGAGAGAGTATATGGTTGCAAGATGTCTATTTTTCTTAGTTTATAGCTCCTTTATGATTATCTCTTGCTTCTCCACTTGTTTGCAGACTTCAGCATTCTTGATACACAACTTTTTGTATGATACACAAGTTCATCAAAGGTTAGCTCGTCATCAGTGGAATCAACATCAAATGCATAGACACTAGTTGGAACTGTGACATGTTTTGCAGTTTCCTCTTTAGACTCAGAGTCTTCATTAGACCAAGTGAAAGACATCCCTTTCTTTTGCTCATTGAGGTAGGTAGGACATTCAGATCTAATGTGTCCATATCCTTCACATCCATGACACTGAACCCCTTTTCCTCGATAGGTCTTGCTGATGTCATTGGAAGTGTTCTTGAAATTTGGTCTGGACTTCTGATAAACCCTTTTAATGAACCTGTTGAATTGTTTTCCAAGCATGGCTATGGCTTCTGATAATTTTTCATCACTTCCACCATTGCTTTCTCTTGAATTATCTTCTGTGTTGGAGACAAATGCTATGCTCTTGTTCTTCTTTTCAACTGACTCACAAATACTCATCTCAAAGGTTTGTAGAGAACCAATGAGTTCGTCCAGCTTCGTGTTGTTGATGTCCTGAGCTTCTTCTATAGCAGTCACCTTCATGGCAAATCTCTTAGGCAATGATCTGAGGATCTTTCTGACCACTTTTTCTTCAGACATTTTTTCTCCTAAGGCTCCTGAGTTATTTGCAATCTCAAGGACATTCACGTAAAAATCATAAATGGTTTCATCCTCTTTCATCTTGAGATTTTCAAACTTAGTGGTAAGCATTTAAAGTTTAGACATTTTTACCTTGGATGTGCCTTCATGAGATGTTTTGAGAATATCCCAAACTTCTTTAGCTAGATCACAATGCTGCACAAGTCTGAATATGTTTTTGTCAATTGCATTGAACAAGGCATTTAGTGCCTTGGAATTTCCCAAAGCAAGCTCTTCCTCAGTTTTGTTCCATTGTGCTTCAGGAATTAGAACAGTGGTTCCATCTTCCATAACCTTCTCAGGATGTTTCCATCCGTTTTCAACAGCTCTCCAGGCCTTGCTGTCCACGGACTTTATGACAGCTACCATACAAGGTTTCCAGTAATCATAGTTAGAGCCATCCAAGATGGGTGGTCTATTCCCAAACACTAACAATTCCTTCTCCATAGTACCAGAATTTTGTTGTCCCTAGATCTCACCAGATGTAAACAGGCAGGGTGCTTGCTCTGATACCAATTGAAAATTCTAGTAACTCACACGCGATGTCATACTGGATGTTATGACATCCACAATTACACAAAACAAAACGTTAAAACAGAAGTGCATAAAAACAGTAAAGAACACAGAAAATTGTTCACCCAGTTCGGTATACAACAATACCTACTCTAGGGGCTACCAAGCCAGGGAGGGAATCCAATATAAGCATAATTAATTCGGAGTTAAACTCCCTCGTTTACAACTCCTCACTTGAGACCTACCCAATGTAATTCCAATCCATTCCTAGACCTGAGTATCTCCACTCACTCCCCCTCAATAACAGTAGTGATTACAAACAAACATTAAACAAATTAGAGAGAAGACACACTTCAAAAACACACCTTGACCTGCTTAAAAGCTTCAATCAAGAGATACACACTCGTGCTTAAAAGCTTAGAGTAACAAATAACAAAAACAACCTATTCCAATACAATCATCAAAAGACAATTGCTTGGAGTACAAGAGACTAAACACACAGCTACAGAACTATGACTCTTCACAATTAACAAACTTTCTCTCTACGTTCCAAATTAGGATTGCAGTCTTCTTATATGCATCTCTTGGGCCTCGGGCTTTCCAAAAATCAAATTAGGGTTAACCAAGTTAACCTAATTTACACGTCATCTGGTTGTTACAGAATGTGCTGTCAGCGAAATCTTCTCGTCGAAATATTCAGCATATAATAAAAGTTTTTCTAAATTATAGATTGAGAGAAATCAGGAAACACAATAATTAAGCATAACACCTCCTGCTGTCAGACAAGGATGTCATGACATCAGTCATGACATTCACTAACAAAACCTGTAGTAGCTTAACATATATGCAGCCTGCATAGCACAATATAAATAATGTCATGACATCAGTTAAGACACAAACATCCAGGATTGTTTTACCATAAAATGCAGCCAATTTAAAACCATCTACAAACACTATCCATCACCTCGGAGAAACCAGCGGTAAAGATAACCACGAAGCAGTTCTTTAAAACCCATTCTTAGCCAAGGGTCTGATTCTCTGGGACCAAACCATGGCTGTCGTCTTAGCCGCCCTTGCATATACGAACGCCCTAATCCAACAACAGAACAATCGGATTGGAGCCCTAGAACAAAAACGTCGTTCTAAGACTCCCCAAGTCACAAACCCCGCTCCCAGCGCGAGGCCGTCACCAAGAAATGCCCTCGTTTCCCCTTTCGAGGGAGCATCCGGGTCCCACTTCCAAGAAAGGACACAACGACAATCACTCCCGACACCGTTTACCATCTCTCCAACTGAGGAGAAGGTCTAAGTCACCTTCCGCAAGACACGACGACGATCATAGGCGACACAGGCGAAGCCGTAGCCAGTCCATCACACCCATCCCTAGTGACGAGGAAGAGGAGCGCCGGGGCCCTCAGTCCCACGCCATCTTGGAAGCACCCTTACCGGTCGGTCTCGAGAAGCCCCCACCACAGGGCACGTATGACGGGAAGACCAACCCCGACGAACACATCGAGAACATCGACGCCCTCCTAGATTATATAGGAGTTCCGGGCGCAATTAAATGCCGATTATTCCCGAACACACTACGCAAAGGAGCCATGACTTGGTACAAGAGCCTTCCCGATGAATCCATCTCGTCATGGAAAGGGCTCAGAAAGCTTTTCTTCCGACACTTCACATTTTCCCGCAGGCATCCAAAATTGGAAGCCTCCCTTGAGGCCATCATCTAGGGGAAGGACGAATCACCCTGTGCCTACATAGAGAGGTTCAACAAAGAGGCCGTGCAAGTATCCACAACAGCCCACATGAAAAAGTTCGTGCTCGAATGGGGCCTCTGACAACGTTCAGATTTTTCCAAAGCCGTCGGGATCGAGACGCCAGCCACTTTGGACGCATTTTTCCTCAAGGCCCAGGCTTATATACAGTATGAGGAAAAAGAAGCCGCTCACACGGTCTACAACTCTAGACAGGAAGAAAAAACCAAAGGTGCCCGTCATGATGATTCTTATTGGGGATCCGATAAGAAGAAAGAACACAAAGAGCGAGATCCTAAGGACTACAAAGGTCCGGCCGGAAAGTTTTGGGAATACACCCCACTGAACGCGTCCAGGGAGCGCATCCTTAACGAATGCGCGAACGCCGAATTCCATATGGGCAAGGTCCGCTTCCCAAAATCCATACCTGCTCGACATAACGTGGACAAATCGAAATACTTTCATTTCCACAAAGGCCACGGGCATAGCACCGAAGATTGCATCCACCTGAAGGATGCGATAGAGATATTAATCAGGGAGGGACACCCAAAACAATACGCAAAGAAACAAGAGGCTGCCCAGGAAGCAAAACCTGTCGTCGAGGAAAAGCATGCAGAGGATACGCCCGCCATGCAAGTGGCCATGAGCATCACCCGATTATAGGAATTTTACCTTCCCGACTAGGCGAGGATGTCCTCCCCCATTTATTCTCACAGCCCGTGGGAGTTCTTCCCTTCCGCCATGATCATCTATGGAGGAGGATTCAACAAACTCACCATCGGGTCTGTAAAACGAATGTTTGACGAGCTAATTTCAGCAAAATCGAGCAAAGCCGCTACTCTCGACCTCGCCAAGGGAGGCTCCTCCCCCATTGCATTTTACCAGGAAGAACTACCGGGTGGTGCCCCCAACGCCACCATCCCTCTCCTCATCCGGGCTTGGATGGCCAACTTCGACGTACGCCAAATTCTTGTCGACCAAGGAAGTTCAGTAGACATTATGTACTCCCAACTGTTCAAAATGTTACAGTTGGACGACCACCACCTCACGCCCTACGTAGGCTCCGACCTACAAGGCTTCAATGGCACCGTGACAAGACCGTGGGGATTTTTCGAATTGATTGTCTCGGTTGGATCAGCAGAAGGTGCAAGGGCCGTCAAAGTCCAGTTCCTTGTCATCGATTGCCCCTCGATCTACCAATGCATCTTGGGACGACCCACGCTGGCTGAACTAATTTCCGTCCCTTCAACTGTTCACCTCAAACTCAAGTATTACACAGCTTAGGGGAAAGTAGCCACGTTCCAAGGAGACATAGAAGCGGCCAGGAGAAGTTTCGAAGATAAAGCCACGACCAGCGCGGGCCCCGAGCCCAACAAGCCAATGCCGCGCATCGACACTGTCGACCTAGACAATCGTTTCGGTAAAAAGTCCGAGGGGAAAGCAGATACGAAGAAATCCAACGTTGTACTTGTGAAAAAATCCAATGGAAAATGGCTCATGTGCATTGACTACACCGATCTTAATAGGGCTTGCCCAAAAGATGTTTATCTTTTACCGAACATAGATAAATTAGTAGATAATTCCGCCGGTTTTAAATTACTATCATTTATGGACGCCTATTCTGGGTACAACCAAATACCCATGTCTAAAACGGACAAGAAATATACGGCTTTCATGACCGAATCGGGCAACTATTGCTACAACGTAATGCCATTCGACCTAAAGAACGCTGGTACGTTCCAACGAATGATGAACAAAGTGTTCCGCACATAAATCGGCGATATGCTCGAAGTATACATGGATGACATGATCGTCAAATACCAAGAGGAAACTGATCACACACTCCATCTCAAAAAAGTCTTCGAACAGGCCCGAAGTGCAAAATAAGATTTAACCCCGACAAATTCACATTTGGAGTCCGAGCTGGTAAATTCCTCGGTTTCTACCTAACAGAAAGAGGGATTGAAGCGAACCTGGACAAATGCAGGGCTTTCTCGGATTTCCCCACGCCGAACTTAAAAGAATCTATCGAATCCTTGAACGGAATGTTCACGTCACTATCCCGATTCGTGGTCAAGTTTGTCCAGCACGCCCCCCCCCCCCCCCCCCCCCCCCCTTCAAATTTCTACGAAAGGAAGCAGCGTTCGAATGGACGGACGAATGCGAGCAAGCCCTCTCCCATCTCCAACAGGTCCTCTCGCGCCCACTTGTTCTCTCAAGGCCCGACGTCGAGGAAACCCTTTACCTATACCTAGCCGTCGCCACCAAAGCACTTAGCACCGCCCTTATCTGAGAAACTCTAGAAGGGCAGAGACCCATCTATTTCACAAGCAAAGCACTCCAAGGTCCCGAGGTTAGATACCATCAGATCGAGAAAGTCGCCATCGCGTTAATCAACGCGGCCAAGAGATTAAGGCACTATTTCCTAGCACACACCATAGTCGTGCATACAGAGCAACCTATAAAACAATTGCTCGAACGTCCCGATATGGCCGGAAGGATGCTCTGCTGGTCGCTAGAACTGCCAGAATTCGACATAAGGTACGAAGGGAGGAAATCTATGAAAGCACAAGTTCTAGCGGACTTCGTGGCCGAGATGGCATTCCCCGAAACATCATCCTGTGATGCCAGAAAATGGACCTTGTATGTAGACGGAGCTTCGAGCCCCTCTGAAAGCGGGGCAGGTATTATCTTAGAAAACGGAGAAGGGACCCTAATAGAAGTATCGCTCTCCCTATCCTTTCCCACCTCCAACAACTAAGCAGAATACGAGGCACTTCTCACAGGATTGTGCCTCGCTGACGACCTCAAAGCCGAGGAGATTGAGGTGTTCACCGACTCCCAGCTGGTTGC
Organism: Vicia villosa; assembly: GCF_029867415.1. NCBI lineage: Eukaryota > Viridiplantae > Streptophyta > Magnoliopsida > Fabales > Fabaceae > Vicia > Vicia villosa. Next base: position 158,076,098 of record NC_081182.1, on the reverse strand, counting down.
ATCCCATATCTCGGGTGAATATCAAGTCAAGAGCGACCATCTCGCTGAATACCTAAGCCTCGTGCGCAAAAGGATGACCCGGTTCAAGAATGCCAAGGTAAGACATATTCCACGGGAACATAATGCCCGGGCAGATTTTCTATCAAAACTGGCTAGCACAAGGAAGAAGGGCGGCAACAAATCCGTGATCCAGGAAATATTACCCAAACCCAGCACCGAATCTCTGGCCGGAATAACACACGTAAACGTGATCGTAAACCCTGCTGGATGACCCTGTTATACAACTATCTCACGAACGAACTCTTGCCAGATGATCCTAAGGAAGCCTCCATAATCAGAAGAAGGTCTTTCTTGTACGTCCTGGTCGAAAATTGACTATATTGATGAGGGTTCTCCATCCCTCTCCTCAAATGCATTGACGAGGGCACGGCCCCTCACGTGCTTCGAGAAATACACGAAGGAATCAACTTCCATCACTTGGGAGGGAGATCCCTTGCTAGGAAAGCACTACGGGCAGGATACTACTGGCCCACCATGAAACACGATGCAATGGAATACGTAAAGAGATGTGACAAATGCCAGCATTTCGGGGACATGCACATCGCGCGCCCCAATGAGCTTAAGTCCTTATCATCTCCCTGACCGTTTGCATGGTGGGGCATGGACCTCCTCGGACCATTCATCACCGGAACTAATCAAAACAAGTACCTCATAGTCGTCGTCGGTTACCTCACCAAATGGATCGAGGCAGAACCATTGGCCAAAATCACATCCCTGAACGTACTACGTTTCTACAAAAGAAACATTCTGGCCCGCTTTGGAATACCCCTGGCCATCATAACCGACAATGGCACCCAATTCACCAAGTGAAAATTCCAGGAGTTCGTCAGAAAGTTGGGAACTAAACAACACTTTGCATCAGTCAAACATCCCCAGACGAACGGACAGGCAGAAGCCGCCAACAGAGTGATTCTAAGGGGCCTCAAGAGGAGATTAGACGAGGTCAAAAAGGGGTGGGTCGAGGAACTCCACAGCGTCCTCTGGGCCTACCGAACCACCCCCCCATTCCACAACCGGGGAGACCCCTTTTCGACTCACGTATGGGACAGAGGCCGTAATCCCCGTCGAAATACACGTACCCACCAGACGTACTGAAGAACCCCTAGACGAAGAAACAAACAGGGAGGACGTCCGATAAGAACTCGATCTGGTCGAAGAAATCTGGACAGGTGCCGCTCTGCGCGAAGTTTCGCTCAAGCAAAAAATCACTCTGAGACATGACATAAAAGTCATCAAACGAGAATTTGAAATGGACAGTCTGGTTCTCAAGAGAAACCACAAAGATTCTCACGAAGGCAAGCTAGCCTCAAATTGGGAAGGCCCCTATCGCGTCCGAGTAAAGACTGAAAACGGGGTATACTACTTAGAAAATCTACAAGGAGAAGAACTCGCTCGACCTTGGAACGCCGAAAAACTTAAGCAGTATTACAGCTAGGAGCCAGAGACGCTCGGAACACAGGTGCAGCCCGGGTACACGCCTAGAACCTCATGATGAAATGAAACGACAACAGCCCGCTCCCTTAATCGAGAGGACTCCTTGTCCTTTAGGGGGACACGAATGCCGAGTACCCCGTTGTAAGCAAGTGCCACGAGGACAGAACACCCTGCTTAGGAAGGGATAGTTCACGCCATGAGACTCGGACCCCAACACAACGAGGCCTGAGACACACCCCCGCCAAGCACGTGTCCCTGGCTGTCGACTAGAGTACCAAATTCTTGTAGACCAACACAATATAACCGAGCAAATCTCCTACGAACAAATACATTGACAAAACCACGAAAAAAATACTTTATTCATTAATTAAGTAGGTTACAAAGTCCAAGCAAATACAAAAACAAATGAGAATACGTCATTCGCCCCGGCGCATGAACTATTCCGAGTGAAGATACTGGAACCAGCCCTCGTCCCACTCCATCTCAGAACCATCAGTATTGGTCACAACCCTCACACCCGAGGACTGAGTCCGCGCGTTCGAATCACGCACCCCTTGAGAGTGTGAAGTGGACCCGGCAGAGACTTTCTTCTTCATCGCTTCCTTGACTCCACGGGAGCAAGAAACCTTGGAAACTTTCTTCCCTTCAACGCCTCCCATTTCTGCAGAAAATTGAGAAGAAGAAGCCCAAAGGACCCCATTTATAGAAGAAAAAGAGAGGAAAACTAGCCTAGATAACATCGAGAAACAATATATGCACTTAAAAGCTGGAAAAGAGCACGCACGTCGCCCCACATGTAACACCCCACTTTCCCATCTAATATATATATATATATATATATATATAAATTATAAATACATAAACAATCAGAGTAATACGAGTAGGATGTCACAACTTCTAAAAATCCATAAAATCATCGCTTTATTTAATAAGTCTTCATTAAAATAAATCCAATACCACAACGGAAATTAAAACGGCTTATTAGTTCTCATGGCACTAAGGCCTCAACAAATAAATCATCTCCACTAAACATGTGGTCCAACAATGATGTCAAAATCAAGATACGTAACAATTACCAATTAACAGAAAAATAAAAAAACATAACGCATCCCAAAACTCCCGTGTTACGTATCAGAGCGACTCCTAAGACTCGATCAGGTAGCACTCGAAGTCTAAGCACTACTCTGGTACCTGGTTATCTATACTTCCGAAGAAGCACAGACGCAACAACAAAAAGGGGTGAGAATTTCATTCAATAAACATACGGTGAAATATCACATGCTACGGAGTAGTATTCACACGACATACAGATAGCAATCACAAAACAGATTCTCACACCATCAACAACACAACAGCAACGATACACGACATTAACAATCAATTATGTGACATGCAATGCGACTAGCGACACTACATGCATGTGGTACCAACAGAGCATAAGCCTCAACAGTTGCCATTAATTAGAGGCGATAACAAAGCATAAGCCTCCATCAATGCCAATCCAGGGCAACGACAGGGCATAAGCCCTCAACGACATATGTATGCAATATGGACATCCAATCAACACAATCCAACAACATAAGGCATCAACCTTCAACTCATTGACATTAGGCGATCAACTTGTTCAACAACACGCAATGATGATTCGTTTTCTTATAATCAACATTCATAACAAACAACATCAACCTTACCACAACTTTTTATGTCCAAAAGTATAACTTTTATAGCCTTCCTATATCTTAAGTCTTACTAATCAAGGGAACTCGGAAAGGTACTCATTTTAATCAAGAATCGGAAGAAAATCAAAAAAAGGGAGAATCTACGCATCAGCCTATCCATACGCGTACAGCTAGCCCATACGCGTATCCCCCCTTGCCCGTACGCGTACCATACGTGTACCACCAGAACCGGATTTACACTAAATTTCCTCCCATACGCGTTCAAAATCCCCGTACGCGTATGACCTCCTCCCCATAAGCGTACCATACGCGTATCACCGGAGTCAGGTTTTTGGACGAGACAGGGCTGCGTATCATACGCGTATAGCCCCTGGGCTTGTCCCTCATATGCATATGGCCCCAACCCATACGCGTATCACACGCAAACTCACAGAAACCAGATTTCCAGATCTGCACTCGCACTAGTTCGTTCCTCATTCGTTTTCATCACTTCCAGCCTGCGATTTTAAGCCTAAAACAACATATCATCATCCATTCTCTCATAACTTTTATCTAAATTCATTAACCTATTACCCTACATTGATTTTATCAATTAGTTTACCAATTCTACTCATCAAATTGGACAGTTATACATTCAGATCCAGTTTAACATATGAACACAACACAACCCAACCAACATCCCAAATCCACACCATAATTCATCAATTCAAATCAGAAATTTCATCCAGAATCATACAGTATCATTAGTCAAAAGAACAACATACAATTCAAATCAATTCATACATCAAAGAAGAAATCAAACCCATCAATCATGAAACCTAAAGAGGGAAAGGAACCCTCACTACCCTCTCATGCTTAAGTCACCATTTAGTGAACCCACTCCCCCCCTTACCTTGGATTGAATCTTGATTTTTCCTCAACAATGGTGGAGTTCTTCTACCTCTTGCCCTAGCCTCTTCTCTGAATTTCACGTTCTTCACTAATGTTCACTAATCTCTCCTCTTTCCTCTTAATTCCCTTCTTATTTTTATTAAAACATACTAATTACTAAATTACTAATGGGCTTAGTACACCCCCCTTACTAATCACACACTTAGTCTAATTTAATTAAATCATCCTATTATTATATTATAGTTAAATTAACAAAACTAATATAATAATAAAATATCAATTTAAGCACCAAATACACCAATATATAAGTAATAAAATAAACTCTCCCCCACTTACGATATTTTCTTCCTCGAAAATATTACCTCGTTCAAACAACTCGGGATAGGAGTCTCGCATCTTGCTCTCCATTTCCCACGTCATGCTTTCTCCAGTACTCCCTGTCCAGACTACTTTCACCAACGGAATATCCTTACCTCTAAGGGACTTTATCTCGCAACCCATGATTCGAATAGGCATCGTCTCTATAGTAAGATTCTCTCTCACTTGCACATCATCCATATGAATCACGTGAGATGGGTCTGGAACATACTTCCGAAGTTGTGACACATGAAACAGATCATGATTAGAAAGGTTGGGCGGTAACGCCACCCTATAGGTAACAGTCCCAACTCTCTCTGAAATCTGATAAGGACCAATAAATCATGGAGTTAGCTTCTTAGACTTCAGGGCACGACCAACACCGGTCACAGGCGTGACTCTTAGAAACACATGGTCACATGCTTCAAATTCTAAATCTTTCCTTTGCTTCTCATGATAACTCTTATGTCTACTCTACGAAGTCTTCATCTTTTCACGGATTAACTTTACCTTCTCTGTAGTTTCTCGTACAATTTCCGGTCTAAGTACTACGCCTTCGCCAGATTCGTGCCAACATAGTGGAGTCCTACACCTCCGACCGTACAACGCCTCAAAAGGTGCCATTCCAATACTAGAATGATGATTGTTATTATAAGTAAACTCGCTCAATAGAGGATGAATGCCCCACGAACCTCCTTGTTCGAGAACACATGCTTTCAACAAATCCTCTAAAGATTGAATAGTTCTTTCAGTTTAACCATCCGTCTGTGAATGATACGCCGAGCTCAACCTCAACATAGAACCCAAACTTTCTTACAAGCTCTTCCAAAAATCGGAAGTGAATCTCGGATCTCTAGCCGACACAATGCACAAAGGAATACCATGCAACTTCACAATCACTCTGATGTAGATCTCGGCCAACTTTGCCACTGGATATGTGATGTTAATAGGTATGAAATGAGCCGACTTTGTAAGCCTATCAACAATCACCCATATTGAATCATATCCACTCGCAGTATTAGGGAATCCCGTCACGAAATCCATCGAAATGTTATCCCACTTCCATTCTGGAATTTCTAACGGTTGCATCAATCCCGCAGGCTTCTGGTGTTCAACCTTCGATTTTTGACAAGTTAAACAAGCATACACAAACCGTGCCACATCCTCTTTGATTCATGGCCACCAAAATATCTTCTTCAAGTCTTGATACATTTTAGTAGCCCCGTGATGGATACTCAAGTTACTCCGATGACCTTCTTCTAAAATCATCCTCCTCATATCATCATCATCTGGGATACAAATTCGACCCTGTAATCTCAACACCCCTTGCGCATCTATCTTAAAGTCACTCTTCTCGGATCGACCACAACCAACTATAATGTCTACCAGTTTCACATCCAATTTCTTAGCCTCCTTGATATTGTTCAGAAAATTATTATCAACTTTAAGCATTCCCAACTTGACACTCTACGGTGTCACTTCACAAACCAAGCTCATATCTCGGAACTGTTCGATCAATTCTAACTCTTTAACCATCATAACTGACATGTGCAAGGTCTTCCGGCTTAAGGCATCAGCCACAACATTAGCTTTACCGGGATGATAGTTCAACCTGAAATCATAATCCTTCATTAATTCTAGCCATCTTCGTTGTCTCATATTCAGCTCCTTCTGGTCAAACAAGTATTTGAAACTCTTATGGTCACTATAAACTTCAAATCTAGAACCATAGAGATGATGTCTCCAAATCTTCAGCATAAAAACAACAGCAGCGAGTTCCAAATCATGTGTAGAGTAGTTATTTTCATGAATTCTCAACTGTCTCAACGCATACGCAATCACCTTACCATTCTGCATAAGCACACCACCTAAACCCATCAGAGAAGCATCACAATAAACCACAAAAGGTTCTCCTGGATTTGGTAATGTCGACACCGGAGCTGTCGTCAATCTTTTCTTCAATTCTACAAAACTTTCTTCGCATCGCGCATCCCATACGAACACTTTACCCTTACACGTCAACTTGGTTAACAGAAGTGCCAACTTAGAAAATCCTTCGATAAACCATCTATAGTAACCAGCTAAACCAAGGAAACTCCTAATCTCAGTAGATGACTTTGGAGTTTCCCATTGTAACACAGCATCCATCTTAGATGGATCTACAATAATGCCACTACCGGATATGACATGTCCCAGAAAACTGACTTCATTTAACCAAAATTCACACTTGGACATCTTCGCATACAACTATCTTTCTTTCAGCACTTGCAATACCGTTCTCAAATGATCCAAATGCTCTTGTTCTGATTTAGAATATATCAAGATGTCGTCTATGAATACTACGACAAACTGATTTAAATACTCTTGGAAAATACGGTTCATATACTCCATGAATACTCCTGGCGCATTCGTAACACCAAAGGGCATCACCGAATACTCATAATGTCCATATCTTGTTCTGAACGCTGTCTTCGGAACATCTTCATCTTTAACTTTAATCTGATGATAACTCGACCTCAGATCAATCTTGCTAAAAACACTCGCACCCACCAACTGGTCCATCAAATCATCTACTCTCGGTAGCAGGCACTTATTCTTAATTGTTACTTTATTCAACTGTCTATAATATACACAAAGCCTCGTGCTTCCATCCTTTTTCTTTACTAACAGCACTGGAGCTCCCCACGGCAATACACTTGGTCTGACAAACTTCTTTTCAAGTAAGTCCTCTAATTGCTTCTTTAATTCCGTCAATTCAGATGCAGACATCATGTACGGTGCCATAGAAACAGGTCTGGTACTAGGTAAAAGATCAATCATAAACTCAATTCCTCTTTCTAGCGGTACGTCAGGAAAAACTTCAGGAAATTCACGCACCACTGGTAGCTCATCAATGATATTTTGATTCTCGATCGAAAATGTTGCCATCAACGTGAACATCTTTACTTCTCCCTTCAACAATTTTCGTACCTGCTTAGACGATACTAAGCCAACTTCTTCCTCTTCAGCAGTTGAAAACCTCATAGTCTTGTTATAACAATTGATGTGAGCGTAGTTATACTCTAACCAATTCATCCCCAAAATTATGTCTAACCCGGCTAATGGCAAACACGCTAAATCAACAGCAAAGTCCCTGTAGAAGATCGACAACGGACACTTTAAACAAACAAGAGATGTAGTCACAGATCCTTTAGCTGGAACCTCAACTACCATCTCGCCATTCATAGAAGATAGCACAAGACCAAGTCTTTCAACACACTCAGCAGCAATAAAACAATGCGTAGCACCAGTATTAATAATAATAATTAAAGGCATACTATTGATGAAACAAGTACCTCTAATGAGTATGTCCTTATTTCCTGTCTGAGTACCATCCAACGCGAACACCTTACCACCAGCTTGTGCCTTCTTCGACTTCTGACATTGACTTCCAATGTGTCCTTCTTCACCGCAATTAAAACAAACCACTTCTTTATGTCTACATTCAAACATCATATGACAGTCTTGCCACAACGGAAACACTTCTTAACTTCGTCAGTGTAGTAAGCACTCTTGTGACCAGCCTTTCCACACTTAAAACACACAATCAGAGCAGGAGCATCTCCCCCACTTTTTCTCTGGCCCGGAGCAGCCCTCTGTTTTCCCTTGCCAACTGGAGCGTCATAAGGCTTGCCACGTTGCTGATTCTACTTGTCTCTTCTGTCACTGACAATCTTATAATGAGCAGCATTATCCTCCTCGAAAATTCTGCAGCTGTCTACCAAGTTAGGAAAAATACGGATCTGCTGATACCCATATAGCCTTCTTGATTTCAGAGCGCAACCCATTCTCAAACTTGATGCACTTTGAAAATTCTGCACCCTCCCCATCAAAATATGGATAAAATTTTGCCAACTCAATGAACTTCGCAGCATAATCAGTCACTGACATGTTCCCTCTGGAAGTTAGCCAAAGTGCGAGATCCGGAATTCTCACCAGCATTTGGTTGTTGTTTCAGAGCTTGAGCCATAGCTTCCAAACCAGCAGCAATAGCAACATCGTTTCCTCCAGCCATTTCAACTAAGTATTGCAACAAAAACACAGTTAGATAACAAAATTAACAAAACTCGATTGTTAACGACTCAACTACTTGGTCGGACGGACCGACCTGCTCTGATACCAATTGTAACACCCCACTTTCCCATATATTATATATATATATAAATTATAAATACATAAACAATCAGAGTAATACAAGTAAGATGTCACAACTTCTAAAAATCCATAAAAATATCGCTTTATTTAATAAGTCTTCATTAAAATAAATCCAATACCGCAGCAGAAATTAAAATGGATTATTAGTTCTCATGGCACTAAGGCCTCAACAAATAAATCATCTCCACTAAACATGTGGTCCAACAATGATGTCAAAATCAAGATACGTAACAATTCACAATTAACAGAAAAATCAAAAACATAACGCATCCCAAAACTCCCGTGTTACGTATTAGAGAGACTCCTAAGACTCGATCAGGTAACACTCGAAATCCAAGAACCACTCTGTCATACCCTAATTTTGACCCCCCCTGGGATATCACACCTCCTGACATTTCATCAAATCCAAGACAGGTACTCAGAACAGTCACTTGTCCATCTGGTACTCAATCGAGGGTGCTCAGGGACAAAAGAGTTTAGGAAAAGGACCAATCAGTATAAGAATAATGTCTAATACAATCAAAAGACTCAAATGATTCATTCATTCACCTCTGATTGATTAGACACCAATCATCAAGATTCATCTAGACTCAGATCACAAAACTAGGGTTTTGAGCCCATCAAGGACTGAAATCAGGGACCACATTTGGGAAACCCTAAAAAGGCTCCAGGACATCATTCAAAGGTTTCAATCTTCTCCAAGTGGTTCATATAACAATATCCACTAGGCATTGTACTTCAATTCAAGATCTACAGTCATCAAATTCATCTGGTCGACGATTTCACTTCATCTAGAAAAAGTCAACTATACAACATCACCTTTGACTTTTAGGATTTTGGGTCAAGCTATGACTTTTAAGAATCAATATCATCAATATATGATTATTTAAGCCTTTTGACCAAGGATCAAAAAGTCAACAGATAGTCAAACTAGTGCAATTTGACCTAGTTCATGGATCTCAAAATTTCACCTACACAACTCAAAAAACTTCCAACATGAAAGTTGTAGATCTCACCAAATAAAACAACTTCTTACATTGCAATTTTTTTCAAGAGATCAATCATTTAAGAGATTTGAGCTTTGGAAGTTATAGGTCATAAAAACTTAGAAAATTTTCTAAGTGTTTTTAACCTAGTTTTCTTCCAACTTCAGGCCCATTTTTCACAAATTTCCCAAATGATTTTGAAGAAACTCCAAACTAATGAATTGAAGTACATGTTAAGGGCTTTCCAAAATGTGCTTAACCTTCTCCAAATTCATTTTGAGCTAGGAGTTATGATGATTCAAAGTTGGGCTCATGAAGTAAAATTATAGGTCATGTATCATTTTGAAATTTTGCAAATTTGTGCATATGACTCCACTAATTGATGCTACACGACCCATAACACATAAGTAAAGATGCCATGCATTCATTTTAATCATTGCATAAGGACTGAAGAATATTCCCAAAACAAGAACATGTGATAATGTAATGGTTACATTTGAGAATTTATGGCAAACGGATAAATCACCAAAGGAATATTCTCACCAACCAATTGGAACACTCCTCTGCATCAGAAATGTTCCCCAAGATCAGATAAGATCAATGGATAGGGAGCTAGCTCGGTTTCGCCATCATTGCATTTTGGAGATTCTTTGTATTTCTTCATGGCCAAGAAACCAAAGCTCCCTCACTAAGCAAGCTCACTCCTCCAATTCGTACTGAATCATTTGCCTATAAATACAAGTGCATACCTCAGTAATAAAAACACCAAAGCAACTCTAATTCTTGCTTTCTCTTTCTCTTCCTCATGCTTATGGTTTTCAAAATTTCTTTGGCAAGAAGAATCGAATTCTTCAAACCAGAGCTCTTCTTTTGAAAGTAAGCCTTCTAACATCTCAAGGAGGTTCATTAGAGGTGATCCAAGCACCTGGATCACTTTTGTAAGTGCAAGAACACCATCTTCACTTTCACTTTGGAGCAAAGTCAGTTGGAGGCCTGTAGATCAATTCAGGGGGTGTCAAACAAATTCAAGCATTCATACAAGTTCCTAAGGGTGTAGGGAAGCTATCCAGATGGTCGCAGCTCATCTGTAAGTGCAGAATCATCATCTTTAATTCCTACTTGAAGCTCAAGCAAGAGGGGTCGAGTAGATCATTTCAAAGGTTTTCAAAGCAATCTAAGTGCCCAGATAGCATCAACAAGGTCCCAGGAAGCTTTTGCAATCATTCATTCAAAGCCAGAAGCTCTCCATCATCATCACGATCTTCAATTTCAGAGGTAAGTTTTTGAACTCCACCTCTTTAATTTGTGCACTCTTTTTGTTAAAACTCGATACCATTTCATTCAGCATCATTAGAGGATTAAAAACCCTCTATCATCATCTGTTTATCTTTCAGTATAGTCATTTAATTTAGTTTCCAAGTTTTAGGGTTCTTCACGTATTTTAAGTAATTCAGTAGCTATAGTTTCTGATAGTTATATATTTGAGTTCGTGAGAGAAAATGGAATAAGTTTGATGTTTACATCATCTGATTTGGTTGAGACATGAGAGAGTTGGAATTTTGAATTGAGGGAAGTTAGAGGTTGAAGACGATGATGGTGGTTGGCGCGCCATTTTCAAACATTTCTGGTCAAGTTTAAAATATATTTAATACAAGGTATTCATATAACGAATACATCGTTATAGCCCAGTGGTAAAGAGAGTTTGTGTGTTGTGCGTGCCTAAGGTCTGGGGTTCGAATCCCCCTCGCCCCAGACTTTTTTATCCTTTTATTTTTCAAAGGTTTTCAACTCGTTTTAAAACAAAATTAACTGAACATGCTTCATAATCACCAACTGGCGCTTGGCCCAGTGTTGTTATTTTGAGTATGTGACCTTAAGGGCGTGGGTTCAAACCCTCCAAGGACCAAACTTTTTTTTAACACCTATTTTCTTTCATTTTCTTTACAAACTTCACACAATTAATTCACCTATCAAATTAAATCATTTTCACTTCATTTTTCACACACTTGTCATTTAATATATCTATTTTATGAATAATCAAAAAAATCACAGAAATATTATTTATTTCATGTGTTTTTATTAAGTTTAAAATGGTGTGTTTTAAGTATTTTTAAATACTTTAAAAATATTTTTTCATTTGTTTTTTAACCTAACTATTTTGTGAATAATTTTATGGTAAAACCCTAATCACTTAGGTCTTAATTAGGTATAGATTTTGTCTTTACCTTAATTAAGTTGACTTTTGTCAATTTTCAAAATTGTTTTCAATCTCCTATTAAATAGACGATCAAGGTTTTCAGACAACAAAACCTTGTATCATTTCAAATCATTATCCAACTGTTTTTCATAAACAGTAAATAATTTCTTTGGGCCTCTAATAGAGTGTAAGACCCAACACCTTTTTCTTTTCTTAGTTTGTTTCCAAAAACTGTATTTACAAAATCTTCTCATATGTTTTCAAAACATTCTTCTGGTATTTGAAGGGCATTATTCCCGGTGAAACTCTTCAGATACCTGTGTGACCTAATGTCCATTTTCACTGCTTCTGTTTTCAAAAACCTTTAACTGTTTATAATAAATATTCAACTATTATCAATAAACAACCAAGCTACTAGTAAGGCTTTGTACATACATCTTCAAAGGCCTCCACTCCATCCAGGTTAGGCTTTATAGCTTTCAATTTACAAGCATTCATTTCAATTACGGTCAAATATAAACTGTATATATATATTAGGACTACGTTTGAGTATAAACCTTAGGACAGTTAAACTATATATATTATAGGACTATGGCCTAGGATTGAGAATGTCTTCCCGATGAAGGCTTTATCCTAATTAGAGATCTTTAGTTCAATCCTTAGAATCAAACTAGGACACATCCACCCAAGAGGAATTATTCCCGGTGAAACCTCTTACCCATTTTCTTAGAGCCAAAATAAGTTCAAAACCACATAGCTTTCTCTTGTGCTATAACAAGGACCCTCGATGACCCTTGATTAGCCTCCTATTGGGCTTTGTACAAGGACCCACAGGCTTCTTAAAAGCGTTCCCAGCTTACTCTTGAGCTTGTATACAAGGACCCATCAGGTTGCTTATAAACATAGGAACAGGTCTTTAGTCACCTTTTAGCCTACCCTGGTGAGTTTCTTCTATTCTTAAAACCAGACTTTAAACAAGCTAAGAACGTCTCAATCTCAGTATTGAGTACACCTTTTGGAATGAGAGACATGGACAGTCTCTGTCACCCTTCAATATTTTTTCCCTTAGCGGAGTCTAGGATCCATATCTGTCTATCCTCAGTCAGTGTCAGCTTTAATCTTGGGCTTTAAACAAGAAGTCTTAAATAGTTAATCATTCTGCCATCATTCAAAAACCCCTGGAAAGGGTTAGCCTCCAAAATCAGTCCTCTAAAGTCATAATTCCCTGGAAAGGGTTAGTTTCCAAAAATTCAGCTTTCAGAAGATAAATTCCCCAATGAGTCCTTCACCATCAAGTAGCCACAACCTTGGGCTTTGTACAAGGCAGATAAACCACATTTCCCGTGTCAAAAGATTCCTAACCTTTAGGATCTTTTTCCCATAGAGTCATCCATACTCAGTTTCCTCAACAGTCAGCCACAACCTTGGGCTTTATACAAGGCAGAAAACAATGTCTACCCTAGCAAGAGTCAGCCACAACCTTGGGCTTCATACAAGGCAGAAAATAACATGTTCCCCAATTAAGAGTCAGCCACAACCTTGGGCTTTGTATAAGGCACACAAAATAGAGTCTCCCTAGGTAGAGTCAGCCACAATTCTGGGCTTTGTACAGAACACTAAATAAACCTTTCAATCATAAAATAAAATAAACACTCTCCAACTAGAGTCAGCCTCAATTCTGGGCTTTGTACAGAACACAAAAACCTTTTAGTTTAAGTTAATCCACAGTGGAATCATCTCCCAGAGTCAATAAAAATCAATCAAAAAGCCTCAAGCTTGGGCCTCATACAAGCCAGCTAAAGTCAAGTCTTTTATACAATAGATAAATATAGCTTATCTCTATAGAGAGATATTTCTCCTATCTCACCATATTCAAACAAACATTACATTTTAATTTTAATCATTCTCCCATTTAGGATTTTCAAATACATGCTCTGGCTAGTTAACCCAGGCATGTGTAACTATCCCTAATTTGGTTGAGTATCTTTCTTTCATTCAAGAGGCAGTTGACTGGTATACTTGCACATACACAAGTAAGGTCCCTCTCTTAAATAAAATGAATTTAGCTTTTCTGTCACTCTTTTAATGATTGTGGTGGAATAGTAGAAATACCTCTCTGTAAAGATTATTTCATATCTCTTTACTGGAAACGGAGATTTAATTCAAGATTCAACCTTGAGCTTCAAGCAAGGCACCAAAAATAATTAATTTCCCTAATTAGTTCTCCGAACTACAAAAAGCTCTGACTTCCATTAGGGATATGTAGGCATGAGGTTCACAAGGAATCTCAGCGAGCTAATAATAAACCAAAAATAGTCAGTTTGTCTTTTTTTTAAATTAATTCAATTTTTCCTCCTAACACAAAGGAGAAACTTTCCCAATCATTAGCAACAAGGACAAACACATAGACACAGAGAAGGTTCCCGTAGAGTACTACGGATATGTAGGGTGCTTAAAACCTTCCCTATGTATAACCGTCCTCCCGGACTCCTGAATTTCTTGTCTAGGTGAATCCCCACACTTAGCAAACTCCTAGGGTTTATTTGAGATCTTTTTCCCCTTCCTCTTTCGTAGGATACTTAAAAAGTTCATGAGTTATCGTAGGAAGAACTGAAACAAAATTCCTCCCGTCACGGGCGCTTCCCTCCTTCCAAATTTCGCGTGAAGGGTCTAGCGTGCCATCCTCCCAAGTGAAACGGGGAGGTAAAAAAACGACACCACAGAAAAATGGCGACTCTGCTGGGGAGAGTAATAACCTTGGTTTTTCATCCAAACCAATGGTTGACCTATGCTGGTCCAGCCCCCAATGAGGAATTAGGGATGCCAAACTCCCCCTCAAACAAGAGAGATCCTGCCTAACCTCTGTGTCATTTCATGTGATTGTTGCATATATACTTTTTTATTTTGTTTTTTCTGTATCGGGAAAGGGCTTGATTCCCCCTTGTGGTGAGAAATCCTATACCCATAATTGAGTGCAACATAAGATATGATGGAGGATGGCTTCCCGGTGAAGGCCCTCTAATCTTGGTCCCAAAATCTACTCTTGGGCTTTGCCTAGCTGGTTGTGATTAACTGCGACAATGCATTCCGAGACTGATTTGTACCAGGAGAACCAAGAAACACATTAACCCCACTTAAAGCCTTTTTAGGACGTAGAGCGGTGATTATGAAAGTAATTGTCACGCAGATACTACACTCAGAGAAAACTCTCTTAGAGATACCAGTCAACGTATCTTTAAAATTGAGCAAAAGCTCTGAGACCCCTAGAACCCAGTCTACAGGTACAAAAATCCTTATCCATAGTTTACCCTGGGGCGAGGTTTGCGATGTGACCACTATACCCTTCTACGCCATGTTTGTTAAAAACTCTTGTGTGTGCATTCATGCATTCATGCATTCATAATATTAAAAACAAAGAGTCTTTTTCGAGTCGTTTTTCAAGGAAACTAAATAACGAACGTTTTGAACTTCAGAGAGAGAAAGAGAGAAACGGAGAAAGGACTTAAGGATCTATACCATGGATTACGGAAGAAAGAAGGCTACGAAATACACCTTCAAAATTCCTAAGGTCGGGGAATTGGAAAAGCTCGGAAAACTGGTGGTCAACCCCCAGGCTTTCAAGGAGAACTATGGAAAACTTCTGCCTCTTCTTGATACCAACATTGTGGATGGGATCCTTCCCATATTGGTACATTTTTACGATCCAACATATCACTGCTTTACCTTTCCAGATTATCAACTCATGCCTACGTTAGAGGAGTACTCTCGTCTGATTGGAATACCCGTGTACGCGCAAGATCCGTACTCCGATTTGGAAAAGAATCCTGACGATATCATCATTGCTGCAACTACTCCCTTAAACATAGTCGACGTCAGAACTCATATGGTGAGTAAAGGAGGAATTCAAGGGTTGCCCTCCAAGTTCCTATTGGATCAAGCTCAGTACTTCGTCAGCATCCAAGATATGAGCGCTTTTGAGGACATCATGGCTTTGCTTATCTACGGATTTTTTTTGTTTCCTAACATTGACAACTTCGTCGACATCAATGCAATTAAGATCTTCTTAATTGGAAATCCAGTTCCAACCTTGCTTGCGGATGCTTATCACTCTGTGCATTCAAGAAATCTGCAGCGAGGAGGATTAATCACATGTTGCGTACCGTTGTTATACGAATGGTTTGTCTCGCACCTGCCAAAGTCTAGCACTTTCTGGAATATGAGGGATGGCCTTTTCTGGTCACAGAAAATCATGTCCCTCACTCATTCAGACATTGATTGGTGTAGTCCTGACAACGACGAAACCAAGATCATCTTCAGTTGTGGAAGATATCCCAATGTACCCCTTATTGGAACTAAGGGAGGAATCAGTTATAATCCAGCTTTAGCCCGTCGTCAATACGGCTATCCCATGAAAAATATACAAAGTAGTATTCAATTGGAGGGTCTTTTCTTCAAGAACATCGACGATCACCGTAACATGCTGAAGAAGGAAATTGTCCGAGCCTGGCATCTTGTTCACAAAAAAGGGAGAAGATTGTTAGGAAAACATCTTTGCATCTCCCTGGATCCTTACCTTCAATGGGTACGCGTCAGGGAATTCAAGCTCAAGATGCCATATCAGCGTCAAGAACCTATTCCCCTAAGGGAACCAATTTTCCTTTTCTCCATCGATGTTGAGAAACTACAAGCAGCATTAACCAAGGTGTGTGAAGAAAGGAATGCTTGGAAAAACAAGTATCGAATCGTCAACACGGAAAATGTTGAGATTCAGAACATCCTAAGAAGGAAGGATGAGTTACTAGAAGTACTCGATCGACAAGTGACACAAACGTCACTTTCTCATCATATCCCTCTTGCTTCCTGGATCATCGATCAACTTACGTCAAAGAATGCTCAGCTCAAGAAACAGAAGAAAATGTTAGAACATGAAGTCGGCTCTTCGTCAAAGTTTTAGAGTCCTTTCTCTCTGCTTCTCTGTATTTCCCTTTTCAAATAGTGTAAAAAACGGCATTTCGCTTAATCAATAAAAAGTTTGATGTTTCATAACGTAATTATGGTGTTTCCTTGAAAAATATTAACTTAATTGCACATCATGCATCGCTTTAGTCGTACGCACTGACACGAGAATTGTCGCGGATCTAACTGTCACTTTCCTTTCTCCAGAAAGAGAGGAGGAGAAGGAGGTGAACGAAGACTTTCAAGCTGTCTCATTCATACAACACTCGTTCAAGTCGCAAGAAAAGAATGGATGACTTAGAGCAAGAGAATGAAGAACTCAGAGAAGAGGTCACTATTCTCAAATAATTTGTTGAAGGCTAAACAGTATGGTAGAAGCCCTGGTGGTTGCACAAAGTCGACCTCCACCAGAAGAACCACAAAGGACTGTGGTTTTCGAGATTGTTTCTACTCCTATTCTTCAGTATACCATGCCGCCCAACGGACCTTGGGGCATGCTGTATAATTTCATTCCAAAAGGGTACATACCCCCAGTTTCTGAAGTTCCAAGGGTCACAATGGATATGCATCCACCGGAGGGTTACAGACCTCTGGAAATTGAAGTTCCAAGAGCAACAGCTACGGGATATGCGCAACAAAATGCTGAGATACCAAGATCTGCTGTCATGGATTCTCAACAACCGATTATGCATACTTTTTGTCCACCGGGCGAACAAGTATATCATCGCGCTCCCAGTGAGGATGCTGGCGTGTATGAAAGATTGGACGAGTTCCAGGAACAGTTTCCGCAAATGCAGAAGGAACTCAAGACTCTCTGAGGATAAGATCTATTTGGAAAGAATGCTGCAGACCTCTGTCTGGTTCCAAATGTTAAGATTCCTCACAAATTCCAAGTACCAGATTTCGAGAAGTACAAAGGGAAGTCATGCCCACAAAGTCACCTCGTGATGTACGCTCGAAGGATGTCAACTCAGACTGATAATCAACAATTGCTCATTCATTATTTTCAAGACAGCCTGACTGGTGCTGCACTTAAATGGTACATAAACTTGGACAGTTCAGAGATTCGTACTTTTTGAGACCTCGGGGAGGCTTTTGTCAAATAGTATAAGTACAATCTTGATATGGCTCCCGACAGAGATCAACTCCGGGCCATGACTCAAAAGGATAGAGAGAGTTTCAAAGAATACGCTCAAAGATGGCGTGAAGTTGCTGCTCAGATCTGTCCACCACTTGAAGAGAAAGAAATGACAAAAATCTATCTCAAGACTTTGAGTCCATTCTACTACGGAAGAATGGTTGCCAATGCCCCTAGTGACTTTACCGAGATGGTAAACATGGGCGTACGTTTAGAAGAAGCAGTTCGAGAAGGATGCTTGAACAAAGAACCAGAATCCTTTATTGGTCCTAGGAAGTATGGAAGTTCTTTCCCAAAGAAAAAGGATCAAGATGTCAACAATGTCTTGCACAAAGCAAAGAAGAAGTTTCCACCTCAAGTTGCTACAATAACTCTGGTTGTTAACTCAGCACCTGCTTATCAACCTCAGGTTTCTCAACAACCATTTCAACAAAGGTCGCAGCAACCTCAGCAACATGTTCGACCTCCAAATTACAACAATCGGGCACCAAGGTATTTCGCCTTTGACCCCGTACCAATG
Organism: Vicia villosa; assembly: GCF_029867415.1. Lineage (NCBI taxonomy): Eukaryota > Viridiplantae > Streptophyta > Magnoliopsida > Fabales > Fabaceae > Vicia > Vicia villosa. The sequence continues at coordinate 158,057,686 of NC_081182.1, read as the reverse complement.
CCGTATGCGGAATTGTTTCCAACGCTACTGGCAAAAGGACTCATTCAGAAAAGGAGTCCTCCAAATCCTACAAACAGTTCTTCACCATGGTTTAAGGCTGACCAATCTTGTCCCTATCATCAAGGGGCACCAGGTCACAACATTGAGAACTGTCTCCCTTTCAAGATCGACGTTCAAAGATTAGTGAAGAGTGGAATGCTATCTGTAACACCCTTCTAAACCCCCTCAAAAGAATTAATAAAAAATCAGAGTAATAACATATCAAGGATGCTACAATTATTAAAATAGATAAAACATCAAGTCGATTGTCATGCCTTTATTAAAAATCAACCAATATTAAATAGGTGTTTAGCACAGCGGAAACTCAATTCAACGGTATTAGGAATATCCCTACATAAATAATCAATACATCAATCCGTAGCCAAAATGGCAACAAAACGTAATAAGTAACGCTAAGACTAGTCTATCCCAGTGTTACAATCAGAGCATGACTCGACACGAACTACGGGCTAGCTTACAAGCTATCTTCACCGAATCAAGACGCCGCTACATCCTTAATCTGAAATCATCAAAGTAAGGGTGAGTTTCATTCGAATTAATAAGCATTATGCAATCATAAGCAATAAAATATCATAGCACTATCATCCATTCAACATACGTATAATCGGAATTATTATAACAAACAAGCATCAGTGTATAATATCATCTATCACACCACACAATTATCCAATTATATCATGTTATGATGCAATGAATGGACTGACAACAATGCATGTGGTACCATACATGGGATATACCCATCCAACTGATATCCTCATCACTGAGATACAGTTTAACCAGCACCGATTCCACACACAGGGAATCATGCTCACCAAAATATCCAGCACCGATTCCACACACTGGGAATCATGCTCACCAAATATGTATGCGAATGAATGCAACGTATGACATGCTTACAACATCACCAATCTGATGTATCACATCGTCTCATTATCATCACCAATTCATCATCAATAAGCATGCATAGTTTAGCATTCATACAATTATATCACACGCATACCTTCAACACAACCAACATATTAATATTATCAGCATATTAATATTCACAATCATCAATCATCACCACGATCAAACATCGTTATATTCATCATCATTGCACACAATGTAACAAATTGTCAAAGCAACCCAACAACATAATCACAAAACATATATCATCTACGACATGTTATATACTAACATCACTCAATGGATATCACAATCTCATCACCAACACAAATACATGCATCAATAGTCATATATATAAGCACATATACATATACTATCTTTCAATTCATTAATAATTAAATCGAGTTTAAAAAGTAAAGTTGGCTATTGCCCATTTTATCAATTCATCAGATAAAGCATCTCATTAGCTTCGCAATGCCCAAAACGGCACATAAATCGGATACTCAGATCAAAAGTTATGAGTTTTCAAAGATAAAACATTTTTAGAAAAAGTGCTGCAGGAACCGGGTTGTCCCTACGTGGGAACCGGTTCCTGGCTGCTTCACAAAACACGCCTCGGATTTTTACTATGGGGAACCGGGTTGTCCCTACATGGGAACCGGTTCCCAGCAACCCAGAACCCTCATTCCTCTGTTTTTATGAGTGGGAACCGGTTCGTCCCACACGGGAACCGGTTCCTACGTACCTGCACAGCCAAATTCACCATTTTGACAGCATATACCTTATCCCATTTTCCCCAATTTCAGGTACATAGAACATACAACACAATTATCATCGATTTTCACATAAACACATAATTCAGACAAATTTTATAAAAGTATTAACAACACATAACATGAGCATCGACAGAATCATGTAATTCATACCAATTCATCAAAACCTAACAAAGTCCCAAACCCGACACGTACGATTGAACTAGACAACAATTCTAATCAATCATACTACCTATAATCACATAAGGAATACTAACCCGAAGAATCCCCCCTTACCTCAGAGTCGAATCTTCGAAGATCTTCTTCCCCTTTGGCTCTTCTCACTTCACGTGTTCTCCCTTTCTTAGAGTCTGTCTCCTTTCCTCTCCTCTTTTCCCAATTCCTTTATTTTATGAAAAATAAAATAAAATATTATAATGGGCTTGCTTAGTCAACACCCCCTCTTCTGCTAATCACCACTCAAGGCCCAATGTCAATAACTCATCATTTTCCATATAATTCAACCAATTACCAAAATAATTCCTATTAATAATTTAATTTCCAATTAAATTAAAATTAGAAAATATGGGGTGTTACAACTCTCCCCCACTAAAATAGTTTTCGTCCTCGAAAACATACTTCCAGTGAAAAGTTCCAAATAGGAGTCCTCCATCTGACTCTCTTATTCTCAATTAACACTTTCTTAGTCGAGTTTCAAAATTTATCTGACATAAACAACATAAGCATATCTCATGCATTCAATCTCAGTTCTTACGTTGCATTTGACCATCCCCAAGGTATACCACTCGCTATAACTCCAACGGTTAACAACAATGAAACTTCGGGTGTGATCCATACAATACACTCAATAACTGAATAATACAATGTACATAATCCATGATATGATCACAACTAATCAACACCGTAGTAATGGATTCCATTTACCCATGTACTAACCTTAGGCACACTCTTCCAATTGAGCGATAAAGTAATACTTACACTTTTTACCAACTGCTTCCTTCAAGAAACTCAATACTCATATTCCTATTCCATTGAATTCCAATTGTCTGGCTCCTCTTAGGTCACACCATCAATTACCCAACACGCTACATTCTGCTTTTGCTGCACTATTCTGATTACTCATTGCAACTATCATTACCAATTAGATTTCCGAGTTATACCCAACTCTGGCCCTCTTTACTCATCCATTCAAGAATCATCCTTTACCATCCATGGTACGAATTCACCACTCTTCAATACTTACTCGCACTCAAAAACAAATTTCTGATTTCCTTCATCTATTAAACATTCCAACTATGGAAATGAGTGCACATCAGTAGTTATAATTACATAGCTCATCATTCTCAATATACCATTGCTTACAAGATAGCTCAACAGAGTCCCACCCTCCACTAAGAATGAAATCAACTTCGTCCTTCGTAGAGTATAATCCTTCATTACAATTAGAAATCCACACAATATCTTACAACATCACAAGATTATTATAGCATCATGTAATATCAACTCTTCTTCTTAACTTCCCCGAATACATACTCGTTAACTACGGACAACCATAATAGGATATCCATCATCTCAGCAATTATTCAAAAGGTCCTAATCCTTTGGCACGACATCCTTACGTTCACGAGATTCTAAACCCAGCATATAGATAAACACATATTCCCCATGTAGAACTCCGACATATTAATTCTTCATTGTTCACGAGTAGCACTCATAACACCACTCTACATCATACTTTCGCTGTACGACTACGACTACTCGTCTTAAGTCACCGTCCAATACTTTGCACTCCTTCATATTCACTTCTTCATAAGTTCCCACAATATGGTGAGTGGTCATTCTCGCATCTCAGCATTCATCACATCTTATACCATTAAGGTAACAAGCAATCTTATACTATCTATATAATTCCGCCTATTATCAACAAGAGATTAAGGGTGATCAAGTCCTCAATTTGTCAATAGATAGCCGACAATCATATTTAAGCATAAACCGTCGTTACTACATAATAGCGTCTTTTCCGAGTTTGCACCCAAACTCATCAACATTGTCATAGTCTAATAGTTCTCTATGGTGTCCTTCTTCTAGAATATTCTTTCTCAACCCGGTAACACGCGGAACACAACAGCGGCCACCAGCCTCATTATACCATCCTCTCCGATTCTGAATCCGTCATCTTTACCTTGGTAATCCAAAGTAGACTTATCGATCAACTCAACATCAGCTTTCTGATTTCCTCTAATCTCGTCAGGAATACCATTAGTCAGTTTCAGTATACCCAATCTAACATTATTAGGAGCACTTTCACATACCAAACTTAATTCTCTGAATTGTTCAATTAAATCCAACTCTTTCTCCATCAGCATCGACCTTTTTAGAGGTTCCCTACTCGTTGCATTGACACAACATCTTCCTCACCAAGATGATAATCCAAGAAAAATCTAACCATGTCTATTGCTTCACATTAAGCCCTTGCTGATCAAATGGGTACTCCAGACTCTTATGATCACTAGACACTTACAATCTCAAACCATACAAATAATGTTGCCACCAAAAAAAAAAACCACAGTCGTCAACTCTAAGTCATGGGTCGGATAATTCCCTTCCTGCACTTTTAATCGTCCCGACGCATAAGTTACTACTTACTGATTTAACATCAATACACTATCCAAACCCATCAACGACGCATCACAATATACCACAAATGGTTCCAAAGTCTATTTCACTTTTTCTACTGGTTCCTTCACCACTCAAATCCATCAATATTTAAATCATCTTTATCATCTTATTTATCAAGGACATATTCTACTCGACTTCGTTCCGAACAATCGCGGTAATAAGCATTCCTATTCAACACTTTTTCGTGCTTCTTTAACCGACATCATAATATCTCATCATAGGACCACTCTATGGTATTTATAACTCTTCCATAAGGTATAACATAATCTCTCCTCTTCGTGGGTTCAAACAGTACATTAATCCGACACTCAGAGCTCAAGACATGAATGTTTCCAATCGTTATCCAAGATACAATACCGACACCATGCAACAAAACTCTATACGACATCTCCAAAACTCCTCAATTGGAACATTTGATCTCTAAGATTGCTTCTCAACAAGCCTCCTCATTATTCCTTCATTCTGTTTAACTCTGACACTGACATCCCATGCCGCACCAACGAACAATCTAGTTCTAAGGACAAGTGTAACCGTAACCTCACCTCTTTCTAACATCACCCTGACACAATTAAATATGTTACAGCTGCTGCAACCATTTTTATAACAAGGTTCATCTCTTTAGCTTTCCGACGCTTCAAACGGAACTCAAATCGGATGTCCAGAACTCCAGTTATGAATTTTCGAAGTTTCATAACGATTCAGCAATCTTCCTGCGATTTGTTTCCGGAAATTCTGCTCTAAAACTCATCCTTTCCAAATTAATCTCATTATTAACATTATCTTATCACATCTCTTCGCTTCCAAACTTCTTATAACTTAAACAACACATTTCATCGCTGAAACTCGATTTCTGCAACATCCTGAAACCAAATTCATGTACGCCATCATCGATCTTCTTATCCTTGAGACCATACGCGTCTTCTTCACATTACTCACACTTCTAAACCTTCTCAACAACATCGATAACCTCTACTATCATCTCAATTACTTACTAGTAATCCTACGACAAGGTCTACGACAATACTTCCTTTAATCACTGCTTCAACAGCGACCTTTTACATAAGGCTACTCACACAACAACATCGCAGTACGTCAGTAGCACTTGAAGCATCCCAACTTCGAAATTCCATTTCTCAGAAATAACCATCATCTACTCCGAGACACTCCGACTGAATAACAACCACAGTCTTCAGCCCAAGTCACCTTCACTTCGGAAAACAATAACTCTACACTCTTGTACTGCTGCCCTACGCATCACTCTAACATCTTGGATCTGAGACATATCCGAGAAGCATAGCTTCTCCCCCACTAGTCTCAATCCAACCCCTGCAACAAAACAAACAAGTACCGACAGTGATTCACTCACATGTCGCGTACCAAGGGATAATATGCCGACAGTATTCAACTGTCGTGCAACTCAACTGACTCAACAATTGGCCGGACGGACCGACCTGCTCTGATACCACTATTGTAACACCCTTCTAAACCCCCTCAAAAGAATTAATAAAAAATCAGAGTAATAACATATCAAGGATGCTACAATTATTAAAATAGATAAAACATCAAGTCGATTGTCATGCCTTTATTAAAAATCAACCAATAACAAATAGGTGTTTAGCACAGCGGAAACTCAATTCAACGGTATTAGGAATATCCCTACATAAATAATCAATACATCAATCCGTAGCCAAAATGGCAACAAAACGTAATAAGTAACGCTAAGACTAGTCTATCCCAGTGTTACAATCAGAGCATGACTCGACACGAACTACGGGCTAGCTTACAAGCTATCTTCACCGAATCAAGACGCCGCTACATCCTTAATCTGAAATCATCAAAGTAAGGGTGAGTTTCATTCGAATTAATAAGCATTATGCAATCATAAGCAATAAAATATCATAGCACTATCATCCATTCAACATACGTATAATCGGAATTATTATAACAAACAAGCATCAGTGTATAATATCATCTATCACACCACACAATTATCCAATTATATCATGTTATGATGCAATGAATGGACTGACAACAATGCATGTGGTACCATACATGGGATATACCCATCCAATTGATATCCTCATCACTGAGATACAGTTTAACCAGCACCGATTCCACACACAGGGAATCATGCTCACCAAAATATCCAGCACCGATTCCACACACTGGGAATCATGCTCACCAAATATGTATGCGAATGAATGCAACGTATGACATGCTTACAACATCACCAATCCGATGTATCACATCGTCTCATTATCATCACCAATTCATCATCAATAAGCATGCATAGTTTAGCATTCATACAATTATATCACACGCATACCTTCAACACAACCAACATATTAATATTATCAGCATATTAATATTCACAATCATCAATCATCACCACGATCAAACATCGTTATATTCATCATCATTGCACACAATGTAACAAATTGTCAAAGCAACCCAACAACATAATCACAAAACATATATCATCTACGACATGTTATATACTAACATCACTCAATGGATATCACAATCTCATCACCAACACAAATACATGCATCAATAGTCATATATATAAGCACATATACATATACTATCTTTCAATTCATTAATAATTAAATCGAGTTTAAAAAGTAAAGTTGGCTATTGCCCATTTTATCAATTCATCAGATAAAGCATCTCATTAGCTTCGCAATGCCCAAACCGGCACATAAATCGGATACTCAGATCAAAAGTTATGAGTTTTCAAAGATAAAACATTTTTAGAAAAAGTGCTGCAGGAACCGGGTTGTCCCTACGTGGGAACCGGTTCCTGGCTGCTTCACAAAACACGCCTCGGATTTTTACTATGGGGAACTGGGTTGTCCCTACATGGGAACCGGTTCCCAGCAACCCAGAACCCTCATTCCTCTGTTTTTATGAGTGGGAACCGGTTCGTCCCACACGGGAACCGGTTCCTACGTACCTGCACAGCCAAATTCACCATTTTGACAGCATATACCTTATCCCATTTTCCCCAATTTCAGGTACATAGAACATACAACACAATTATCATCGATTTTCACATAAACACATAATTCAGACAAATTTTATAAAAGTATTAACAACACATAACATGAGCATCGACAGAATCATGTAATTCATACCAATTCATCAAAACCTAACAAAGTCCCAAACCCGACACGTACGATTGAACTAGACAACAATTCTAATCAATCATACTACCTATAATCACATAAGGAATACTAACCCGAAGAATCCCCCCTTACCTCAGAGTCGAATCTTCGAAGATCTTCTTCCCCTTTGGCTCTTCTCACTTCACGTGTTCTCCCTTTCTTAGAGTCTGTCTCCTTTCCTCTCCTCTTTTCCCAATTCCTTTATTTTATGAAAAATAAAATAAAATATTATAATGGGCTTGCTTAGTCAACACCCCCTCTTCTGCTAATCACCACTCAAGGCCCAATGTCAATAACTCATCATTTTCCATATAATTCAACCAATTACCAAAATAATTCCTATTAATAATTTAATTTCCAATTAAATTAAAATTAGAAAATATGGGGTGTTACACTATCCTTCAAAGATACTAATCCTAACGTCCAAGCAAATTCTTTTCCGTAGCACAAAGAAGCTTCAGTAAATTTGATAGATCAATCCCCAATGTCATTCAAATCTATGACATCCGTCAGATAGAGGAAAATCTCGTCAAATGCAGCTAGACAAGCTGGGTACGGCCACATACCACCTCCCAACTACTCCAGATGTGAAGTTTGTTCAAAGAATAACCAAGGATGTGTTGTAGTTCAAGCTGCATTATAAGAACAAATGGACTAGTCCTCTATAAGCCACTTTGGGACATATTTTTCATTTTGAGATTCTATCTTGAGGATATGCCCTTTGACAAAAAACTGTCTTTGGTTGAATTTTGAAAAGGACATATAATCTTTTTTACTATATCTTCCAAATGAAGTATTTCTGGCTTTGGCTTGTGAGAGACAAAGTTGTAGAGAATCCAATTTCCTTCCAAATAGGAAACCCTAATTTGAACCTTTTTGCATCTGTTCATTTCTGAGTTTCTATTGATGAATCATGATCAACCTTTGATCAAATGATGGATATATTCTTCCATACTTGATGTTGACCAAAAGTCAGAGGTTTTGACTGTGCTTTGACATTGGTTGACTTTTAGGTCAAACCAGTTGACTATGGATCATCTGAGCTGTTTGAACAAGTAAACTTTGGAATTGGGCCTTGACTTTTGACATAGAGGTATCTTGGATCATAATGGGCCATGGAGAAATTCATTATAGGCCTTGTTTTGCTAATTCCCTCAGGATAGTGCCAAACCCTAACTTTAGGAGACTCTTGCTCAGGAGAATGACTTGATGAATCTCTTGAGCTTTTGAACCATTATGACTGAAATATGGAAGGCAAATTTTGGGGTATGACAAACGCGACGTCAACATGGTTCAAGGATGTCCAGGAGAATACAAGATCTACAGATTTGAAGATCTCGAAGGATCGGTAGTCAGGTTCCATAAGACATTAAATGGACTTGCTTACTTTGGAACGGATTTCCATCCTTACAGTAGATGCAGAATCTGTCGAAGAAATTCACGAGGATGTTTGCGCGTCCTCAACGACATTTAGAAGCTGATGGATGACAATACCATTACAGTTCTTGTCAACAGAGAAGATGACGAAGTCTTTACCATATCTCCTCAAATTAATCAAGTTGAACCAATGCAAGTCAAGTATGACAGCAGGAAGACAACAATTGCTCCAGTAGTCATCTACTTACCAGGTCCTGTACCGTATGAGTCTAGCAAGGCTATATATACCATATAAGTACAACGCTACGTTCATTGAAAATGGTAAGGAAATACCATTACCGTCTGTTTTCAACATTGTTGATATCAGTTGGATCACTCGAAGTGGACGAGTCTTCAACAGAACAACAGAAAATGTGGAGAAACCTTCGGAAGAAGCACCACATAAACAAGACAATCATCCGACCAATGCTATTCAAGTGAAAGAAAATGATGAGATCTTGAAATTAATCCAGAGGAGTGAATACAACATTGTAGACCAGCTTCTACATACTCCGTCTAGGATATCTGTTCTCTCCCTTCTATTGAGTTTTGAAGCTCATAGGGAAGCTCTACAGAAAGTTTTGGAACAAGCTTTCATAGAACCTAGTGTTACCGTGGGGCAATTCAACAACATCATTGCCAACATCTCTGTAGGAACTAACCTGAGTTTCTGTGACGAAGATCTTCCTGAAGAAGGAGTGGACCATAATCTTCCACTCAACATCTCAGTTAGCTGCACGAATGATGTACTCACAGGAGTCTTAATAGACAATGTATCCTCTCTCAACGTCATGCCCAAATCAACATTGTCAAGATTATCCTTCAAGGATTTCCCGCTAAGGGACAATCACGTCATTGTTAAAGCGTTCGATGGATCGAGGAAGTCAGTTTTTGGAGAAGTGGATCTTCCCATAACTATTAGACCTCATACTTTCAAAATCACTTTCCAAGTTATGGATATCCCAGCAGCATACAGTTGTTTTCTAGGTCACCCATGGATTCATGAGGCTGGGGCAATTACTTCAACACTTCATCAGAAACTAAATTTCATACGAAATGACAAATTGGTAATCGTATATGGAGAACGAGCTCTGGTCGTCAGAAACCTGTCATCATTCTCCAACATAGAACCAAAAGAAGTCGCTGGAACTAAATTCCAAGCACTTTCCTGGGACAAGGAAAAAGAAAAGGAGAAAGCAGCGTCTATTTCTTCCTACAAAGATGCAATCCAAGTTGTAAAGGATGGCACTACCAGTGGTTGGGGACACATTAAGATTCCTACCAACAACAAGAACAGAACGGGAGTTGGATTCTTTCCGACATCATCAAAGGCTACTCAAGGGATTGAGATAGTCCTCCAAATTCAAGAAACTTTCCGCAGCGGAGGTTTTCTTCAACCTGTTCAACAAATGGTCAATACCATCGGTTCGGAAAACACCGATGAGAATTTTGAATTGGAATGTATGTCCTACCTTCTCGAAGCAGGATACATCTCCTTATCAGAGTCTGATTCACCTTGCTTTTATCCGACTAAAGGATCTGAAAGTAAGACTCAACCAAGCAGTGACGAAGTTACCAACAGCTTCACCACCAGAAGTCATGGTTCATCAGAAGAAGTTCCTCCTATCCTCGAAGAAACTTGGGATACATTAGGAGAACCAAACGGAAAATTCGACTACATGGTGAAATACTCCGCTCCTGGAAGTTCAAAAATCTCTCTTGAAGACATTGTTCCAACTGGATGGAACATTGATAATGAGTACCTTACTCAACAAATAGAGATATACAAACCTTGCTATTCATCATCATCAACTGGTGAAGTCATCATTGAGGATTATATCCCTAAGTTACCCATAGAGGCTACGGATTTAGAGTTCACATACCTAGTCGATGCCATATAGGGAGAAGAGCAAGATCAAAATACAGAAGAGGATGATCTCGAAAGTGTCTCCGACAACGAGTCTCTCCATTCAGAAGATTGGAAGTTTCCTCAAAAGAAATTCCGACATACTCCACTTGGAAATGGGTATGCTCACACCGCTCAGTCTGCTGAAGCGGAAGAAGATCGTCTAAGTGTTACAAAGACAGTGGTCGGTAAATCAAGACCTACCACAGGCCAACTCAAGCCTAAGGTGCCAGATTACCTAGTACACAATGGGGTTTGCCACTATTGGACAGCTGTTGAAATTTCGACTGTTGTTCGCAATTTTCACAGTTATTTTATCCTCTCACCATAGCCCAGGGTGATGAGATGTTTCATAGGGCTTTGCATTTTACTATTTCTTAGGAAAATGTCCCTCTTTGCTTTGCCCAAAGAAATAGAGTTTGGTTTTATAGGGTCATTGTTTTAAGAAGTGACTGTCGATAAATAAAAATGTCATTTTGTTCCTTCGTTAGTTTTTCCCTTTTCTTTTTTCAGGAAATTGGTAATCCTAAAAAACACCCTAAAAACATCAAAATATTCCATTAACTGCATACACCGAGTCTCCCCTCGTTGTCTAAATAAAAATCATCACACATATGCAGATTAATCATAAAACACCCCATTGAAACGTGCGATCGTATGAATTCTCCAAGCTTTGGGTTTCCTTTATTCGAGGCAGAGGAAGAAGAAGACGAAGAAATATCAAAGGAAATTTCATGGTTACTTCAACAAAGGGAAGAGGCCATTCAGCCATACAATGAGCCTCTAGAGATCATTAACCTTGGTTCCAATGGAAACAGAAAAGAGGTTAAGATTGGAGCTCAAAGAATTCTCAGATGTCTTTGCTTGGTCCTATCAAGATATGCCAGGTTTGGATACTAGTATAGTGGAGCATCACTTGCCATTAAAACCAGAATGCCCTCTGGTCAAGCAAAAAATTGAGAAGAACTCATCCAGAGATGGCCATGAAAATCAAAGAGGAAGTTCAAAAGCAAATCAATGCTGGTTTCCTCGTCACTTCAGAATACCCTCAGTGGATAGCTAACATTGTTGTCGTTCCTAAGAAAGACGGAAAAGTCCGCATGTGCGTAGACTACAGAGATTTGAACAAAGCTAGCCCTAAGGATGATTTTCCTTTACCACATATTGACATGTTGGTTGACAGTACAGTAAAATCCAAAGTTTTCTCATTCATGGACGAATTTTCGGGATATAACCAAATCAAGATGGCACCTGAAGACATGGAGAAAAGATCTTTCATCACCCCCTGGGGCACGTTCTGCTACCGCGTTATGCCTTTTGGACTAAAGAACGCAGGGGCAACATATCAAAGAGCCATGACTACACTTTTCCATGACATGATGCATAAGGAAGTGGAAGTCTATGTGGATGACATGATTGCCAAATCAGAAAATAAGGAAGATCACATACAGAATCTGAAAAAGTTATTTCAATGCTTACGGAAGTTTCAGCTTCGCCTGAATCCCAACAAGTGTACCTTTGGTGTCTACTCAGGAAAACTCCTTGGTTTCATCGTCAGCAAACGAGGAATTGAAGTAGATCCAGATAAAGCCAAGGCAATTCAAGAAATGCCTTCACCCATAACCTAGAAACAAGTTAGAGGATTTCTTGGACGTCTGAATTACATTTCAAGATTCATATATCTCAGGACTGCAACTTGTGCTCCAATTTTCAAACTTCTACGGAAAAATCAAAGTTGCGTTCGGACAGACGATTGTCAGAAAGCGTTCAACAGCATTAAGGAATATTTGCTCGAACCACCCATCTTGTCTCCTCCAGTGGAAGGAAGACCTTTGATAATGTACTTACCCGTCTTAGAAGACTTCATGGGATGTGTCCTTGGACAGTAAGACGAGACGAAAAGAAAAGAGAATGCCATCTACTACCTGAGCAAGAAATTCACTGACTGTGAATCTCGCTACTCCATGCCCGAGAAAAGCTGTTGTGCTTTGGCCTGGACTGCCAAACGTCTTCGCCAGTACATGATTAGACATACTACTTGTTTGATTTCCATGATGGATCCAATCAAGTACATCTTTGAAAAGCCTGCCTTAACTGGGAGAATTGCCCGTTGGCAGATGTTGTTATCAGAATACGACATTGAGTATCACGCTCAGAAAGCCGTGAAAGGAAGCATCCTAGCTGAGCACTTGGCTCACCATCCACTCAATGGTCATGAATCAATTGGATTTGATTTTCTGGACAAGGACGTCATGTACCTCAAGATGAAAGATTATGACAAGCCACTACCAGACGAAGGACCTGAGATAGGATCCCAGTGGGGCTTAATCTTTGACGGAGCTGTCAATGCTTATGGACGAGGAATTGGGGCAATCGTTGTTACCCCTCGAGGTACCCATATTCCATTTACCGCCAGATTAACTTTCAAGTGCACAAACAATGAGGCCGAATATAAAGCTTGCATCATGGGTCTCGAAGAAGTCGTATATCTAAGAATCAAACACTTGGATGTATACGGAGATTCTGCTTTGGTCATCAATCAAATCAAAGGAGAATGGGAAACACGCCAACCGGGGCTAATCCCTTACAAAGACTACGCGAGAAGATTGTTACCATTCTTTGACAGGGTAGATTTTCATCACATTCCTCGTGAAGAAAATAACTTGGCTGATGCATTAGCCACACTCTCTTCCATGATTAGGATAAATCATTGGAATGACATTCCTCAGATCAATGTTATGCGCCTGGATAGGCCTGCTCATGTTTTCACAGTAGAAGCAATCATCGACGATGTACCGTGGTATCACGACATCAAAAACTTTTTTCAAAGGCAGGAGTACCCTCTTGGAGCATCAAAGAAAGATAGAAAAACTTTGAGAAAGTTAGCTGGCAGATTCTTCCTGAATGAAGATGTTCTGTACAAGAGAAATTTCGACATGGTCCTGCTCAGATGCGTTGACAGAAACGAAGCATAAACACTCATGAGAGAAATACATGAAGGTTCCTTTGGTACTCACACCAATGGACACACCATGACAAGGAAAATACTGAGAGCAGGATATTATTGGCTGATGATTGAGTCAGACTGCTACCAGTATGCAAAGAGGTGTCATAAATGTCAGATCTACGCCGATATAATTCATGTGCCACTATCTCTTCTCAACATACTCTCTTCCCCTTGGCCTTTCCCCATGTGGGAAATCGACATGATCGGAATGATTGAGCCAAAAGCGTCCAACAGACATCGCTTTGTCTTGGTAGCCATAGACTATTTCACCAAGTGGATCGAAGCAGCTTCATACGCAAACGTCATAAGACAAGTTGTCGTCAGGTTTATCAAGAATCACATCATTTGTCGCTACGGCATTCCTAGCAAGATAATCACTGATAATGGGTCAAATTTGAATAACAAAATGATGAAGGAACTTTGTAAAGAATTCAAGATTGAACATCACAATTCATCTCCTTATAGACCAAAGATGAATGGGGCTGTAGAAGCAGCTAACAAAAACATCAAGAAAATCATTCAGAAAATGGTCATCACTTACAAAGATTGGCATGAAATGCTCCCGTTTGCTCTTCATGGTTACCGTACATCTGTACGTACTTTAACTGGAGCAACTCCTTTCTCCCTTGTATATGGCATGGAGGCAGTCCTACCCATAGAGGTCGAGATCCCATCAATGAGAGTCTTGATGGAAACAAAATTAATAGAAGCCGAGTGGTGTCAAAGCAGATTCGATGAGTTGAACTTAATGGAAGAAAAGCGCATGACAACTTTATGCCACGGACATCTATATCAACAAAGAATGAAGAAAGCTTTCGACAAAAAGGTTCGGCCTCGCAAAATCAAAGAAGGCGACCTTGTACTCAAAAAGATTCAATCATTTCTCATAGATTCGAGAGGCAAATGGACTCCCAATTATGACGGCCCATATGTGGTCAAGAGAGATTTTTCAGGAGGAGCCTTAATACTCACGACTATGGATGGAGAAGAATTCACCCGTCCTGTGAACGTCGACGTAGTCAAGAAATACTTCGCCTAAATAATTAAAAGAACAGCTCGCTAAGTTGAAAACTCGCAAAGAGCAACTTAGGAAAAAAAGAGCGTCTCGGTGAATTGAAAACCCGAAAGAGCGATTCACGCAAAAGTTAGAGACATAAAAAATAAATAATCTATCCCGGTAGACTTAAAACCTGAAAGGGGTAGTCTACGCAAAAGTTAGGAATATATGGCAAGTAACTGCATTCAGGACAAACTTGATCATTCAGAAAATACATAGCGGAGTATTCATCATCAGTAGGTCATCTTCTACGAAGCACGAATACAACGCAATTCATAGTGGAAGGAAACGATAACGATCATCACGTTTCATCGTAGCCCTTTTCCCAAAAAATTACCAATTTCCGACTTTGTAAATACTCCATGGAATCAAGCCTTTGGCTGATTACCATCCCATAAATAATAATTCGAGCCTTGTGCCTTTTCTTTACAATCGAGTGTTGTTCAGTTTCTTAAAATGCATTTTTTTAAAGTATGATAGTCATTGTTCTTGAAACAAACTTTTTCAAAAATAAAATGAATTTACTTACAAAATAAAGGTGAAATTTCTTTATGAGGTTTACCAACAATAGGAAGAATGCAAACAGTTGCTCCGAGAACGGTTGAGACTCCGGGAGCAAAATTTTCCCACGAGGTCGCTTTACGAACATCTCCCGATGACGGATTTTCACTTCAAACCATTTCACTTCAATTCAAACAGCGGACAACCAGTAACTAGGTATCCCCAACGGAGTGCAAACTGCAAGAAGAAGACATCTTCTGATCAACAAAAATTCAAGTCATAGGAGTTCACATCTGCGACAATTCTATTCACATTCACTTTACATTTTATAATCATCATAAAATTCATACATACTTTACGCATAATATCATATGTTTGCATAGTCAATATTGTCGAGTTAGACTTTGACCTTAGTCCCCGCCCGAGTCACTTGGACCCCAATTCAAGTTTCCCCGAAAGGTCGACAAAAGGCAGCCTTCCTCAGGAAGATGGTCTATTTAATTTTGGAATTCCCCAGCAAGACAGCAAGCGGTAATCTCCCTCAAAGATATAGTTTTTTCACTATCGTTGTTGTTCCCGAGCAAAGTCGATAAACGGTAGTCTTCCTCATAAAGATAGTTTGTTCACTTTTGGGATTCCCCAACCAAGATTCTATGATAGATCAATAGTTTGCAATCTTCTCCGGAAGATAGTTTGTCTGCTTTCAAATTTCCCCGGCAGAGTTGACAAATGACAGTTTTTCCTCCTGGAAAACAGTTTGTTAACTCCCCAGTGGAGTCAATGAATGGCAGTCTTCGTCAAGAAGATAGATTAGATTCTCCAGCAGTCGACAAATGGTAGTCTTCCTCCGGAAGATAGTTTGTCCTCATGGATTTGGCAAATGGTAGTCTTCTCCGGAAGATAGTTTGTCCTCATGGATTTGCCAAATGGTATTCCTTCGAAGATGTCAAGTTGAAGGAAAGTATGATGAAGTTTCTTAGTTGCCATCAAATGGTATCTCTCCAACAAGTACTGGTGAGAAGTTTGATGAGGAAACAAACCCTTGGAGATTTTCTCTTATCTGAGATATCGTCCAAAAAATGATGAAGTTTCTTAGTTGCCATCAAATGGTATCTCTCCAACAAGTACTGGTGAGAAGTTTGATGAGGAAACAAACCCTTGGAGATTTTCTCTTTATTTGAGATATCGTCCAAAAAATGATGAAGTTTCTTAGTTGCCATCAAGTGGTATCTCTCCAGCAAGTACTGGTGAGAAGTTTGATGAGGAAATAAACCCTTTGAGATTTTCTCTTTATCTGAGATATCGTCCAAAAAATGATGAAGTTTCTTAGTTGCCATCAAATGGTATCTCTCCAACAAGTACTGCTGAGAAGATTGATGAGGAAACAAACCCTTGGAGATTTTCTCTTTATCCGAGATATCGTCCAAAATCACAACTGAGACCAGTTTCGCGATTTAGACATCTGAAACGAGGGGAGGTTGTTTACCTTTTTCTAAGTAGTAAACACTTAGTTAAAAAAGATGGATCGCGCATTTTGCACTATCGACCATTCACTAGAATCCGCATAACACATTTCTACCGGAGTTTGTCTCCCTATCCCCCGCCGAGTGCGACAACGGGGTCAAGTCATGCACGAGGATTTTATTATCGCTGCAAAATCTCATGGACGCCCAAAATTCGGGCATTCTTGAATATTTAAGTCTCTTTCACGCAGGACAGATCAAGATGTCAATCTTTCTCCCTCCGGATGAAAGAAACTTAAATAGGGGCATCTGTCATACCCTAATTTTGACCCCTCTTGAGATATCACACCTCCTGACATTTCCTCAAATCCAAGACAGGTGCTCAGAGCAGTCACTTGTCCATCTGGTACTCAATCGAGGGTGTTCAAGGACAAGAGAGTTCAGGAAAAGGAACAGTCAGTATAAGAATAATCTCTAATACAATCACAAGACTCAAATGATTCATTCATTCACCTATGATTGATTAGACACCAATCATCAAGATTCATCTAAACTTAGATCACAAAACTAGGGTTTTGCGCCCATCAAGGACTGAAATCAGGGACCACATTTGGGAAACCCTAAAAAAGCTCTAGGTGGTTCATATAACAATATCCACTAGGCATTGTACTTCAATTCAAGATCTACAGTCATCAAATTCATCTGGTCGACAATTAGGGTTTTTTTGACCTAATTCACCTAGACAGTTGACTTTTAATCAGGACATGGGTCCACAACTCAAAATATGGCTCACGAACTTCTATTACCTGAATTTAATCCATTCATACCATTCATTTGAGGAGGAGAGCTTGATTCAACACAAAAGTCCAAGATTTCACTTCATCTAGAAAAAGTCAACTGTACAAGATCACCTTTGACTTTTAGGATTTTGGGTCAAGCTATGACTTTTAAGGATCAATATCATCAATATATGATTATTGAAGTCAACAAAAAGTCAAACTAGTGCATTTTGACCTAGTTCATGGATCTCAAAATTTCACCTACACAACTCAAAAAACTTCCAACATGAAAGTTTTAGATCTCACCAAATAAAACAACTTCTTACATTACAACTTTTTTCAAGAGATCAATCATTTAAGAGATTTGAGCTTTGGAAGTTATAGGTCATAAAAACTTAGAAAAATTTCTAAGTGCTTTTAACCTAGTTTTCTTCCAACTTCAGTTCCATTTTTCACAAATTTCCCAAATGATTTTGAAGAAACTCCAAACTAATGAATTAAAGTACATGTTAATGGATTTCAAAATTGTGCTCAACCTTCTCCAAATTCATTTTGAGCTAGGAGTTATGATAATTCAAAGTTGGGCTCATGAAGTAAAATTATAGGTCATGTATCATTTTGAAATTTTGCAAATTTGTGAAAATGACTCCACTAATTGATGTTACACGACCCATAACACATAAGTGAAGATGCCATGCATTCATTTTCATCATTGCATAAGGATTGAAGAATATTCCCAAAACAAGAACATGTGATTATGTAATGATTACATTTGAGAATTTATGGCAAATGGATGAATCACCAAAGGAATCTTCTCACCAACCAATTGGAACACTCCTCTGCATCAGAAATGTTCCCCAATATCAGATAAGATCACTGGATAGGGAGCTAGCTCGGTTTGGCCATCATTGCATTTTGGAGATTCTTTGAATATCTTCATGGCCAAGAAACCAAAACTCCCTCACTAAGCAAGCTCACTCCTCCAATTCGTACTGAATCATTTGCCTATAAATACAAGTGCATACCTCAGTAATAAACACACCAAAGCAACTCTAATTCTTGCTTTCTCCTTCTCTCCCCCATGCTTATGGTTTTCAAAAGTTCTTTGGCAAGAAGAATCGAATTCTTCAAACCAGAGCTCTTCTTTTGAAAGTAAGCCTTCTAACATCTCAAGGAGGTTCATTAGAGGTGATCCAAGCACCTGGATCACTTCTGTAAGTGCAAGAACACCATCTTCACTTTCACTTTGGAGTAAAGTCAGTTGGAGGCCTGTAGATCAATTCAGGTGGTGTCAAACAAATTCAAGCATTCATACACGTTCCTAAGGGTGTACGGAAGCTATCCAGATGGTCGCAGCTCATCTGTAAGTGCAGAATCATCATCTTCAATTCCTACTTGAAGCTTAAGCAACAGGGGTCGAGTAGATCTTTTCAGAGGTTTTCAAAGCAATCTAAGTTCCCAGATAGCATCAACAAGGTCCCAGGAAGCTTTTGCAATCATTCATTCAAAGCCAAAAGCTCTCCATCATCATCACGATCTTCAGTTTCATAGGTAAGTTTTTGAACTCCACCTCTTTAATTTGTGCACTCCTTTTGTTAAAACTCAATAACATTTCATTCAGCATCATCAGAGGATTAAAAACCCTCTATCATCATCTGTTTATCTTTAAGTATAGTCATTTAATTTAATATTCAAGTTTTAGGATTCTTCACGTATTTTAAGTAATTTAGTAGCTATAGCCAATTATAGTTTGTGATAGTTATATATTTGAGTTCATGAGAGAAAATGGAATAAGTTTGATGTTTACATCATCTGATTTGGTTGAGAAATGAGAGAGTTGGAATTTTGAATTGAGGGAAGCTAGAGGTTGAAGACGAAGATGGTGGTTGGCGCGCCATTTTCAAACATTTCTGGTCAAGTTTAAGATATATTTAATACAAGGTATTCATATAACGAATACATCGTTATAGCCCAGTGGTAAAGAGAGTTTATGTGTTACGCGTGCCCAAGGTCTGGGGTTCGAATCCCCCTTGCCCCAGACTTTTTGATCCTTTTATTTTTCAAAGGTTTTCAACTCGTCTTAAAACAAAAGTAACTGAACATGCTTCATAATCACCAACTAGCGCTTGGCCCAGTGGTGTTATTTTGAGTATGTGACCTTAAAGGCGTGGGTTCAAACCCTCCAAGGACCAAACTTTTTTTTAACACCTATTTTCTTTCATTTTCTTCACAAACTTAACACAATTAATTCACCTAGCAAATTAAATCATTCTTACTTCATTTTTCACACACTTGTCATTTAATATATCTATTTTATGAATAATAAAAAAAATTACAAAAATATTATTTATTTCATGTGTTTTAATTAAGTTTAAAATGGTGTGTTTTAAGTATTTTTAAATACTTTAAATATATATTTTCATTTGTTTTTTAACCTAACTATTTTGTGAGTAATTTTATGGTAAAACCCTAATCATTTAGGTCTTAATTAGGTATAGATTTTTCTTTACCTTAATTAAGTTGACTTTTGTCAATTTTCAAAACTGTTTTCAATCTCCGATTAAACAGACGATCAAGGTATTCAGACCACAAAACCTTGTATCATTTCAAATCATTATCCAACTGTTTTTCATAAATAGTAAATCATTTCGTTGGGCCTCTAATAGAGTGTAAGACCCAACACCTTTTTCTTTTCTTAGTTTGTTTCCAAAAACTGTATTTACAAAATCTTCTCATCTGTTTTAAAAACATTCTTCTGGTATTTGAAGGGCATTATTCCCGGTGAAACTCTTCAGATACCTATGTGACCTAATGTCCATTTTCACTTCTTCTGTTTTCAAAAACCTTTAACTGTTTATAATAAATATTCTACTGTTATCAATAAACAACCAAGCTACTGGTAAGGCTTTGTACATACATCTTCAAAGGCCTCCACTCCATCCAGGTTAGGCTTTATAGCTTTCAATTTACAAGCTTTCATTTAAATTACTGTCAAATATAAACTATATATGTATTAGGACTACGTTTGAGTATAAACCTTAGGACAGTTAAACTATATATATTATAGGACTATGGCCTAGGATTGAGAACGTCTTCCCGGTGAAGGCTCTTTCCTAATTAGAGATCTTTAGTTCAAACCTCAAGATGAATTATTCCTGGTGAAACATCTTGAAAAAAGCCTTAGAACCAAACTAGGACACATCCACCCAAGAGGAATTATTCCCGGTGAAACCTCTTACCCATTTGCTTAGAGCCAAAATAAGTTCAAAACCACATAGCTTTCTCTTGTGCTATAACAAGGACCCTCGATGACCCTCGATTAGCCTCCTCTTGGGCTTTGTACAAGGACCCACATGCTTCTTAAAAGCATTCCCAGCTTACTCTTGAGCTTGTATACATGGACCCATTAGGTTTCTTATAAACATAGGAACAAGTCTTTAGTCACCTTTTAGCCTACCCTGCTGAGTTTCTTCTATTCTTAAAACCAGACTTTAAAAAAGCTAAGAATGTCTCAATCTCACTATTGAGTACACCTTTTGGAATGAGAGACATGGACAGTCTCTGTCACCCTTCAATATTTTTTCCCTTAGCAGAGTCTAGGATCCATATCTGTCTATCCTCAGTCAGTGTTAGCCTTAATCTTGGGCTTTAAACAAGAAGTCTTAAATAGTTAATCATTCTGCCATCATTAAAAAACCCCTAGAAAGGGTTAGCCTCCAAAATCAGTCCTCTAAAGTCATAATTCCCTGGAAAGGGTTAGTTTCCAAAAATTCAGCTTTCAGAAGATAAATTCCCCAATGAGTCCTTCACCATCAAGTAGCCAACACCTTGGGCTTTGTACAAGGCAGATAAACCATATTTCCTGTGTCAAAAGATTCCTAACCTTTATGATCTTTTTCCATAGAGTCATCCATACTCAGTTTCATCAACAGTCAGCCACAACCTTGGGCTTTATACAAGGCAGAAAACAATGTCTTCCCTAGCAAGAGTCAGCCACAACCTTGGGCTTCATGCCAGGCAAAAAATAACATGTACCCCAATTAAGAGTCAGCCACAATCTTGGGCTTTGTACAAGGCACACAAAATAGAGTCTCCCTAGGTAGAGTCAGCCACAATTCTGAGATTTGTACAGAACACTAAATAAACCTTTCAATCATAAAATAAAATAAACACTCTCCAACTAGAGTCAGCCTCAATTCTGGGCTTTGTACAGAACACAAAAACCTTTTAGTTTAAGTTAATCCCCAGTGGAGTCATCTCCCAGAGTCAAATCTTTTATATAATAGATAGATATAGCTTATCTCTATAGAGAGATATTTCTCCTAACTCACCACATTCAAACAAACAAACATTACATTTTAATTTTAATCATTCTCCCATTTAGGATTTTGAAAGACATGCTCTGGCTAGTTAACCCAGGCATGTGTAACTTTCCCTAATTTGGTTAAGTATCTTTCTTTCATTTAAGAGGCAGTTGATTGGTATACATGCACATACACAAGTAAGGTCCCTCTCTTAAATGAAATGAATTCAGCTTTTCTGTCACTCTTTTAATGTTTGTGGTGGAATAGTAGAAATACCTCTCTGTAAAGATGATTTCATATCTCTTTACTGTAAACGGAGATTTAATTCAAGATTCAACCTTGAGCTTTAACCAAGGCACCAAAAATAATTAATTTCCCTAATTAGTTCTCTGAACTACAAAAAGCTCTGACTTCCATTAGGGATATGTAGGCATGAGGTTCACAAGGAATCTCAGCGAGCTAATAAAAAACCAAAAATAGTCAGTTTGTCTTTTTTTTTAAATCAATTCAATTTTCCCTCCTAACACAAAGGAGAAACTTTCCCAGTCATTAGCAACAAACACAAACACATAGACACAGAGAAGGTTCCCATAGAGTACTACAGATATGTAGGGTGCTTAAAACCTTCCCTATGTATAACCGACCTCCCGGACTCCATAATTTCTAGTCTAGGTGAATCCCCACACTTTGCAAACTCCTAGGGTTTATTTGAGATCTTTTTCCCTTTCCTCTTTCGTAGGATAATTAAAAAGTTTGTGTGTTATCGTAGGAAGAACTGAAACAAAATTCCTCCCGCCACGGGCGCTTCCCTCCTTCCAAATTTCGCGTGAAGGGTCTAGCGTGCCGTCCTCCCAAGTGAAACGGAGGGGTAAAAAAAAACGACACCACACACTCTGGTACTTGGTTATCTGTACTTCCGAAGAAGCACGGACGCAACAACAAAAAGGGGTGAGAATTTCATTCAATAAACATACGGTGAAATATCACATGCTAAGGAGTACTATTCACACGAAATACAGATAGCAATCACAAAACAGGTTCTCACACCATCAATAACACAATAGCAACGATACACGACATTAGCAATCATTTATGTGAAATGCAATGCGACTAGCGACACTACATGCATTTGGTACCAACAAAGCATAAGCCCTAAATAGTTGCCATAAATTAGAGGCGATAACAAGGCATAAGCCTCCAACAATGCCAATCCAGGCCAACGACGGGGCATAAGCCCTTAACGACATATGTATGCAATATGGACATCCAATCAACACAATCCAACAACACAAGGCATCAACCTTCAACTCATTTCCATTAGGCTATCAACTTGTTCAACAACACGCAACAATGATTCGTTTTCTTATAATCAACATTCGTAATAATCAACATCAACCTTACCACAACTTTTTATGTCCAAAAGTATAACTTCTATAGCCTTCCTATATCTACTTAAGTCTTACTAATCAAGGGAACTCGGAAAGGTACTCATTTTACTCAAGAATCGGAAGAAAATCACAAAAACGGGAGAATCTACGCATCAGCCTGTCCATACGCGTACAACTATCCCATACGCGTATCCCCCCTTGCCCGTACGCGTACCATAGGCGTACCACTAGAACCGGATTTACACTAAAATTCCTCCCATACCTGATCAGAATCCCCATACGCGTATGACCTGCTCCCCATACGCGGACCATACGCGTATCACCAGAGTCAGTTTTTGGACGGGACAGGGCTGCATACGTATAGCCCCTGGGCTTGTCTCTCATACGCGTATGGCCCTAACCCATTCGCGTATCATACGCAAACTGACAAAAACCAGATTCCAGATCTGCACTCGCACCAGTTCGTTCCTCATTCGTTTTCATCACTTCCAGCCTGCGATTTTAAGCATAAAACAACATGTCATCATCCATTCTCTCATAACTTTTATCTAAATTCATTAACCTATTACCCTACATTGATTTTATCAATTAGTTTACCAATTCTACTCATCAAATTGGACAGTTATACATTCAGATCCAGTTTAACATATGAACATAACACAACTTAACCAACATCCCAAATCAACACCATAATTCATCAATTCAAATCATAAATTTCATCCAGAATCATACAGTATCATTAGTCAAAAGAACAACATATAAATCAAATCAATTCACACATCAAAGAAAAATTAAAACCCATCAATTATGAAACCTAAAGAGGGAAAGTAACCCTCACTACCCTCTCATGCTTAAGTCACCACTTAGTGACCCATTCTCCCCCTTACCTTGGATTGAAGCTTGATTTTTCCTCAACGATGGTGGAGTTCTTCTACCTCTTTCCCTAGCCTCTTCTCTGAATTTCACGTTCTTCACTAATGTTCACTAATCTATCCTTTTTCCTCTTAATTCCCTTTTTATTTTTATTAAAACATACTAATTACTAAATTACTAATGGGCTTAGTACACACCCCCCTACTAATCACCTACTTAGTCAAATTTAATTAAATCATCCTATTAGGCAAATAATTCAAAAAAATAAAAAAAGGAAATTTCTAATTCTATTTACAGCATTATTTCTATCTTGAGGAGCAAGTAGGAGTTTTTTAGGAAAAATATCATTTAATCATTAAAAATCAGATTTTTTTTAATTCAAGCTTTCAATTAATTAATTATGTTTGATTTTATTCTCTATTGCTTAACATATATTTTTTACTGTATAAATAAGAACAACTAACAGTCACGTAGGGGAGACTAACATTTTTTCCGAACCCTTATTTACAAAACCTCACAACTCTCACAACAATTTCTAACCTATTTTCTAAACCATTCTCTTTCTCAAGTACCAAAGCATAGTATATGTTTACACTCATATTTTTACATCAATCTTTACCCATTTTTTCTAAGACATACCAAAAAACTATCATGTTTTATCTTTACCAGTAACTAATATTTCATAAAATCTAAAAGATCCTTACTCATGTAACCATCAACCATGTCTATACATCACCTCTAATTTCAATCTTCAAAACTACACAACATCACTGCACTATCATTTATTTAATTTTAAATTCATCTTTAAATTGGTGTTTGTTTTGGGTTAAATATTTTGTCTCAGGTTCATAGTCCATATCCGCCGCTCGAGGCAAATTCAACCGGACCGACCGCCGGCCATGATCCACTGAGGCGTATGACCGCCGGCGAGAAACTCCAAACGCAGCAGCCTCCACCATGATGACTCCGTCACGATTCCACGAAGCCGTAGCCTTCCACCACCATCACACCAACCGCGGACAGCAATAGCATCCACCTGCCGAACAGCATCGCAACATAGAGGAACACAACCAGTCAACCACAGATTCAGCCCTTCCCGATGACAACAACCGCTCCTCCGACCGCCGCAATCCAACGAGCCGCCACCACAAACAATCGTCAGCCGTCATCGTCGTGAGAAGTTTGTTCCTTTTCTTTTGAATCCACTTCTTATAATTCAATTTGGGTTTGTGTTACAGGTTTAGACCTTGAGAAAAGTGAAAGACAGGGAGAAGGAGTCGTGAGGTGATGGAGAGGAAAGTTTCAGATCTAAATTTTCTTTTATTCATATTTGTTTCTATATATCAATTTATTTTATTTTTGTTCTAATTGCAATGTCACGTGCATATCGTGAATGGTTTAAAACTTCTGAACGTGGAATCAAGAAGGGGCAGGTAGTTAATGTTTTTTTTTATTCTTTTGTTTTAACTATTACTATTAATTTTACCACTTAATTATCTTAGCTAATTAAATTAGGATTCTACATGGGCTTTTAGATCCTCATTAGTTTTGGGTCTACACTAACAGGTACCTTCATTTTAATTCTATAATGTTAACACGTCTTTGGTTTGATTTATTTAGAATGTATAGGTACATCTT
Organism: Vicia villosa; assembly: GCF_029867415.1. Lineage (NCBI taxonomy): Eukaryota > Viridiplantae > Streptophyta > Magnoliopsida > Fabales > Fabaceae > Vicia > Vicia villosa. The sequence continues at coordinate 158,031,790 of NC_081182.1, read as the reverse complement.
TTTCAATTAATAAATTAGGTTCTATAGTTAAATTAGCATCACCTAGGTTGATTAATAAAAATCCAAAAATTGTTTTATGTTCAAATTTAAGTTTAATTAAAAAAATATCAAAAACAATAAAAATATTTGTATTTTTAATATTTCATTTTTAGAGTTAATATAGCTATTTTAGATTCTTTTACTTGTAAATAATTGTTTATATTTCATCTTTTCTCATTGTGATTTACTATATTCGTATTAACATTTTTTTTTGCGAGGTACTACACTTGAAGCCATTGAATTATTTCTTGGGCACTTACAAGCTTTCTCCTTAATTCTACACACTGTCTTTTATTGTAATAAACGTAGTTTACCTTTCCCACATTTTATTACTTGTAAATCCCCACCCCGAAGCCATGTAATAGCGTAGGAACTTTACATTCGGCACTTTAATTTCCTGTATGTATTTTAACTGTTAGTAACTAGGTGTGTATGGCAAGATAACGAAACCAAACGCTAGCTAATCTAAATACAAGATTAAATATTCGAATCTAACACACGTGACACACTCACCTCTAGGTTACGCACCTCTTGGTTGCCTTACGAATAAAGGTCGTGTCCCTCGAATATAGAGATATCTAAAGCAAACGTCCCTCGATAAAAAAATCATCAAAGATCATGGTCCCTCGATGACCCTCGAATTGCTGCCTACGAATGCATGATCTAGTCCCTCGATTCAGATGATTTGTCCCTTCGAATTTGCTAAAGGTACCTCTGTTTGTTGCCTTCAACGACCATACGATGACCCTTCGATGACCCGTACATCCAATATAAACAAGGATTTCCTACTTCTATATAGTATGGATAATCCTAGGAACTTTAAAATGTGTAGAAAAAGACCAATTATTAGGGTAGTACTCTTAGATTGCTTACTCAAATATAAAACTATTTTCACACTCCTTTCAAAAAAAAAGGCTACGCTTTTAAGCTAAAGTCCTTTTATTCAAAAAAAAAAACTCTTTTCAAACAAACGAAAACAAACATGAGCTAAGCAAACTAAGAGCCCGTAGATAACTACGGATGAAAAGGGTGCTTACACCTTTCCTTTTCATAACTTACCCCCCGAGCCCGTTTTCTTTTTAAAAGGTCTTTTTCTGTACTTTTTACCTTTCCTAAAATTGGACAAAATAAAATTCGGTGGCGACTCTTGCTCACCACAACATTGGTTGCTTACAAAATAAAGTCAGTTCACCGAGTGATAGGTATGCGTCAGGGCATTCAAGTTCAGGATGCCATACCAGCGTCAAGAACCTATTCCCCTAAGGGAACCAATTTTCCTTTTCTCCACCGATGTTGAGAAACTACAAGCGGCATTAACCAAGGTGTGTCAAGAAAGTAATGCTTGGAGAAACAAGTATCGGATCGTCAATACGGAAAATGTTGAGATTCAGAACATCCTAAGAAGGAAGGATTAGCTACTTGAAGTACTCGAACGACAAGTGACACAAACCTCACATTCTCAACATATCCCTCCTGCTTCTTGGATCATCGATCAGCTCACATCAGAAAATGCTCAGCTAAAGAAACAGAAGAATATGTTAGAACGTGAAGTTGATTCTTCGTCAAAGTTTTAGAATCCTTTCTCTCTGTTTCTATGTATTTCCCTTTTCAAAGTCTGTAAAAAACGGCATTTCGCTTAATAAATAAAAAGTTTGATGTTTCATAACGTAATTATGGTGTTTCCTTGAAATAACATTTCTTTAATTGCACATCATGCATCACTTTAGTCGTAAGAACTGACATGAGAATTGTCGCGGCCGTAATCGTCACTTTCCTTACTCCAGAAAGAGAGGAGGAGAAGAAGGTGAAGAAAGGCATTCAAGTTGTCTCGTTCATACAGCACTTGTTCAAGTCGCAAGAAAAGAATGGACGACTTAGAGCAAGAGAATGGAGAACTTAGAGAAGAGGTCACTACTCTCAAAGAATCTGTTGAAAGACTCAACAGTATGGTAAAAGCCCTGGTGGTTGCACAAAGTCAACCTCCGCCAGAAGAACCACAATGGACTATGCTTTCCGAGATTGTTTCTACTCCTATTCCTCAGTATACCATGCCACTCAACCGACCTTGGGGAATGCCGTATAACTTCATTCTAGAAGGGTACATACCCCTAGTTTCTGAAGTTCCAAGAGCCACAATGGATATGCATCCACTGGAGGGTTACAGACCTCTGGAAATGGAAATTTCAAGAGCAACAGCTACGAGTTATACACAACAGAATGTTGAGATACCAAGATCTGCTGCCATCATGACTTCTTCACATCCAATTATGCATACTTTTCCTCCGCCAGGCGGACAAGTGTATCATCACGCTCCCAATGAGGATGCTGGCGTGTATGAAAGATTGAACGAGTTCCAGCAACAGTTTCTGCAAATGCAGAAGGAACTCAAGACTCTCCGAGGACAAGATCTATTTGGAAAAAATGCTGCAAACCTCTGTCTGGTTTCAAATGTTAGAATTCCTCACAAATTCAAAGTACCAGATTTCGAGAAGTACAAAGGGAATTCATGCCCACAAAGTCACCATGTGATGTATGCTCGAAGGATGTCAACTAAAACTGATAATCAACAATTGCTCATTCACTTTTTTCAAGACAGCCTGACTGGTAGTGCACTCAAATGGTACATGAACTTGGACAGTTCAGAGATTCGTACTTTTCGAGACCTCGGAGAGGCCTTTGTCAAACAGTATAAGTACAATCTAGATATGGCTCCCGACAGAGATCAACTCCGTGCCATAACTCAAAAGGATAAAGAGAGTTTCAAAGAATACACTTAGAGATGGCGTGAAGTTACTGCTCAAATTTTTCCTCCTCTTGAAGATAAAGAAATGACAAAAATCTATCTCAAAACTTTGAGTCCATTCTACTACGGACGAATGGTTGCCAGCGCCCCTAGTGACTTTACCGAGATGGTAAACATGGGCGTATGTCTAGAAGAAGCAGTTCTAGAAGGACGCTTGAACAAAGAATCAGAATCTTCTATTGGTCCTAGGAAGTATGGAAGTTCTTTCCAGAAGAAAAAGGATCAAGACGTCAGCAATATCTTACACAAGTCAAGAAAAAGGTATCAACCTCAAGTTGCTACAATAACTCCGGTTGTTAACTCAGCACCAGCTTATCAACCTCAGGTTTCTCAACAACCTTTTCAACAAAGGCCACAACAACCTCAGCAACAAGTTCGGCCATAAAATTTCAACAACAATCGGGCACCAAGGTATCCTGCCTTTGACCCCGTACCAATGCCGTATGTGGAATTGTTTCCAACTCTACTGGAAAAAGGACATATTTAGACAAGAAGTCCTGCAAATCCTCCTAAAGATTCTTCACCTTGGTTCAAGGCTAACCAATCTTGTCCCTATCATCAGGGAGCACCGGGTCACAATATTGAGAACTGTTTCAGTTTCAAGGCCGACGTTCAAAGATTAGTAAAGAGTGGAATGCTATCCTTCAAAGATACTAATCCCAAAGTTCAAGCAAACCCTTTGCCACAGCATAAAGAAGCTTCAGTAAATTTGGTAGATCAACACCCCAATGTCATTCAAATCTTCAACATCCGTCAGATAGTGGAAAATCTCTTCAAAATGCACGCTAGACAGGCTGGGTACGACCATGTACCACCTCACAACTACTTCACATGTGAAATTTGTCCTAATAATAATAGGATGTTTTGTAGTTCAAGCTGCATTGCAAGAGCAAATGGATTTAGGATGGATTAAGCACATTCGAGTCAAAACTGAATACGGAATCAACATGGTTCAAGGATGTCCAGGAGAATACAAGATCTACAGAGTTGAAGATCTCGGAGGATCGGTAGTCAGGTTTCATAAGACTTTAAATGGACTTGCCTACTTTGGAACAGATTTCCATCCTTACAGTAGATGCAAAATTTGTCGAAGGCATTCACGAGGATGTTTGCGCGTCCGCAACGACATTCAGAAGTTAATGGATGACAATACCATTACAGTTCTTGCCAACAGAGAAGATGACGAAGTCTTTACCGTATCTCCTCAAATTAATCAAGTTGAACCAATTCAAGTTGAAAATTCTAGTAACACACGCTCGATGTCAAACTGGATGTTATGACATCCACAATTATGCAGCACAGACAATAATAACAAACAGCATAAAACAGTAAAGAACACACAGAATTGTTTACCCAGTTCTGTTCAAACAACCTACCCTGGGGGTGCCAAGCCAGGGATGAAGTTCACTATTAGCAGTATCAATTCAGAGCTAAACTCCCAGTTTACAACTCCTCACTTAATCACTACCCAATGACTCTTCTACCTAGGTTCTACTTGATCTGCTTAAAAGCTTCAATCAAGAGACACACACTCGTGCTTAAAAGCTGAGAGTGACACAACTAAAACACAAACTAATTCCAACCCAATCATCAAAGATAATAGCGTGGATCACAAGAGACAGTTACAGAACAACCTTTCTTCATAATTACACAATCTTCTGTCTGCGTTCCAAATTAGGATTGCAGGTCTTTTTCTAAGCAGTCTTGGGCCTTGGGCTTTTTTAGAAACACATTAGGGTTAACAAAGTTAACCTAATTCACACGCCAACTGTCTGTTACATAATGTGCTGTTAGTAGGATCTTCTGGACGAAATATGCAGCACTCAATAAAAAGTTTCCTAAACTGATAAAAAGGATAAATCAGGAAACACAATTAATAAATAATAACAGCTCCTGCTGTCACACATGGATGTCATGACATCGATCATGACATTCATTACAAAACCTGTATTAGCTCCACGCATATATGCAACCTGCATAAACACAATCAACCAGGTATGTTTTACCAATAATGCAGCCAACATGCAAAACACCTTCAATCTCCCCCTTTGGCAAATTTTGGCTAAAATATCCTGTCACACCATACCAGAGAAACACTTGCAGCGGATAATCAAAACAAACATAAGCTAATACAAACAAACAGCATACATCACCAGTATGCACACAGTGCTCAGACAAAAACAGACAGTGCACAAGAGTAGCACAAGCATAAACAGATCAACACAAAGATAAGCAAATAGAATTGTTGATCACACACAACCACCATTCTTGTTGTTCTGGGGTGACACATAAACACTTCTCCCCCTGTACGGCCACAAATGTTGCCAAATCCAAAAGAAGTGCCTTCTCCACGTGTATTTTTTTTGTGTTGTTTTACTCTATGGTTCTTCAAGGATGCAGAGTCCTAACTTGCTTCGCAAGTTCTCAAACTGTGTAGCATCAGGAGTTTTTGTGAAGATGTCAGCGATTTTGTTAAAAGCATTCTCGTCACTCTTGTTGGAATCATCTTCAATATGCATCATATGTACCATTTGCATACTTGCATCATTCATAGTTGTTTCAGGGTTGCCCCCTTCTAAGTGAGTGTGTGTGCAAGGTATTGTTTCAAGAGAGATGAACCGAGATTGTTGAGGCATCTCAACATTGTGAGTTAACTCTAAACCTGTTTCTGAGGTACAATTGCTCTCTGTGATCATACTAGGGCTATTGTGGTGGGATGTCATCTGATAGTTCTCCTGGATATCTAGCTTGTTGGCAATATCTGGATCAGTAGTTGACTTTTGTATGAGGTTCCATTTGTCCTCCACCTTGTTTTTGATGTAGTAAGGCGTAGTTACGACATTCCACTCTATATTCTAGTGAGGAACACCAAGGTATGTCCAGCTTGATTTAAACCAGTTTAACAGATTAGTAGAAATCATATCTGTCATTAGCTCAGCATCTTCAGTTGTGATTACAAGAATCTTGCTCTCCTTTCTTACTTGATCTTCCAAGTGTGACTGTGAGTCCAAAGCTCTTTCCATCCAGAATCTTGAGACTTGGTCTATCTCTAGAATCTTCTTTCTAAGGGGATCCTGACTATTGATGGATCCCTTCCTTGGGACGGTATTTGGAGCAGTGATCTCCTGTTGAATGATTCTTTGAATATTTACTGAAGAACATTCATCAATCCTGGATTCCTTGTTCGTCTCAATTTGCACAATTGAGCTCTCAGCCAGTTTTGATGTTAAGACATTTGTATTAACATTGACCTGATCTGCTGTGTGAGTCAACTCACTTCCTTCTATATTGTCCTCTATGATTATTTTGTTCCTGTTTGTAACTGAGAAACCTACATCCTTTTTGTGATGTTTGTGTCGTCTGGATTTCCTTTTTCTGGAGATTTCTGAGTCTCAGGGCAAGTGAACCTCAGGTGACCTAACTTACCACATTGATAGCACCTTTTGGCTGAGATAGGAATGTGTTGAGCCTCTTGTTTTGCCTTCTTTTCCCTTTTTGTGTCTTGCACCTCTCCTTCTAGATCAACAATGTTCATTATGAGTTTTACTCTTTCTTCTTGTAACAGTGCATAGGCATTTTCATTCATTGTCAATTTCTTGCTCAATTCCCCATTTAGTACACACATCTCAGAGTATCCAGTAGCTAGTTCTTCGCTGGTGAGTTCTTCAATGAAGATCTCATCATCAGACTCATCCATTCCTTCTATCAGGACTCTTGTTCTGGGAGTAGAAGCTTCTGATTTGATGGTTCTTTCTTGATCTTTTTCTTCATTGATCCTATTGGTCATGGGATAAGTAGTTAGAGACTTGAAATTTGTTGGCTCCCATAGATAACAATTGTTTTCAGATCTGACTCCTTTCATGACTTCTTCATTTTCTTTGTTGGTAACAATGCACTCTTCTTTAGTGAATCTGACATACATTCCTTCATCACATAGTTGGCTGATGCTTATAAGGTTTGTGGCCAGTCCTTGCAAGTAGAACATTATGTAAGTTAGGAACATCCTGACCTTCTATCATGCCAACACCTTTGATTTCTCTTACATCTCCATCACCAAGAGTCACATAGTTGGATTCCTCAGGTTTGAGGTTTACCAGTGAGTTCGTGCTACCAGTCATATGGTTTGAGCAGTCACTATCAAGGTACCAATCTTCTTTGGTGGGCATTCTTATAGCGGTGTGTGCTATTAGAGCAATAGTCTTAGCTATCCCTGATTGCTTCCTGTTACAAGTATCATGATCAAGTTTTACTTGTTGAGTTTGGTCTGGATATCCAAATAGTGTGAAACAAAATGGCTTTATGTGACCAAATCTTCCACAGTGATGACACCTCCACTTCTGGAAACTTTTCTTTGAGAGCCTCCTTCTTATGTTTCCTTGATGTTGTGACATTTGGATTGACATCAGGTTAGTCACACGCTTCTTGGATTCTATCCTCCTGAGTCCAGAGATTAATTCCTCTTTAGCCACGAATCCCAATCTAGACATGTCTCCGGATCTTTGTCCAGATTCCAGAATTTCTTCTAGAGTATCAGATCCATTGTTCAACATTTTGAATGATTTGGTCATTTGATCAAGTTTGTGGTTCAACATGCTTACTTCACTACTAAGGGAGTCTATGGTTGCAAGATGTTTAATCTTTTCAGATTCTAGACTTCTTATGATCACCTCTTGCTTCTCCACTTGTTTGCAGACTTCAGCATTTTCCCTACACAACTTCTTGTACGAGGCAGCTAGTTCATCAAAGGTTAGCTCATCATCACTGGAATCATCATTAGATTCATAGATTCTTGTTGAAACTATGACATGCTTTGCTGTTTCCTTTGCTGAATCTGAGTCTTCGTCAGACCAAGTAACAGTCAATCCTTTCTTTTTCTCCTTGTGGTAGGTAGGACATTCAGCTCTAATGTGTCTGAATCCTTCACATCCATGACATTGAACCCCTTTCCCTAGATAGGGCTTCTCCTCAGCTTTGAATCTTTTGCTTGAGTCATATGTCTGACTGATGTCATAGGAAGTGTTCTTGACATTAGGTCTGGACTTCTGATCAACCCTTTTAATAAGTCTATTGAATTGTTTTCCAAGCATGGATATGGCGTCTGATAAATTCTCATCACTTACACCATTGCTTTCTTTTGAATCATCACCTTTGTTGGTGACAAACGCAATGCTTTTGTTCTTCTTTTAAACAGGCTCACAGATGCTTGACTCAAAGGTTTGGAGAGAACCAAGAAGTTCGTCCAGCTTCATGTTGCTGATGTCTTGAGCTTTCTCGATGGCAGTTACCTTCATATCAAATCACTTAGGCAGTGATCTGAGGAGCTTCCTTACCAGTTTCTCTTCAGTCATTTTTTCTTCAAAGGCTGCTGAGTTGTTTGAAATCTCGTGGACATTCATGTAAAACTAATAAATGGTATCATCCTCTTTCATCTTGAGATTTTCAAACTTGGTGGTAAGTATTTGAAGTCTCGACATCTTTACCTTGGACGTGCCTTCGTGTGCTGTTTTGAGAATATCCCAAGCTTCTTTAGCCAGCTCACAGTGTTGTACAAGTCTGAAAATGTTCTTGTCAATACCATTGAATATTGAACTTAGGGTTTTGGAATTGCCCAACGCTAACTCTTCTTCAGATTTGCTCCATTGAGTTTCAGGAATTAGAACAGTGGTTCCATCTTCCAGAATTTTCTCAGGATGTTTCCATTCACTTTCAACAGCTCTCCAAGCCTTGCTGTCCACTGACCTAATGACTGCTATCATACAAGGTTTCCAGTAGTCATAGTTAGAGCCATCCAGGATAGGTGGTCTGTTTCCAAACACTAACAGTTCCTTCTCCATAGTACCAGAATTCTGTTATCCCTAGATCTCACCCAGATGTAAACAGGCAGGGTGCCTGCTCTGATGTCAATTGAAAATTCTAGTAACACACGCTCGATGTCAAATTAGATGTTATGACATCCACAATTACGCAGCATAGACAATAATAACAAACAGCATAAAACAGTAAAGAACACACAGAATTGTTTACCCAGTTCGGTTCAAACAACCTACTCTGGGGGCTACCAAGCCAGAGATGAAGTCCACTATTAGCAGTATCAATTCAGAGCTAAACTCCCAGTTTACAACTCCTCACTTAATCACTACCCAATGAACCTTCTACCTAGGTTCTACATAGATATGGAATATCTTCATTCCACTCCCCCCTCAATCACAACAGTGATAACACATACACAATAAACAATTACAGATAGAAGACACACTTCAAAAAGACACCTTGATCTGCTTAAAATCTTCAATCAAGAGACACACACTCGTGCTTAAAAGCTTAGAGTGACACAACTAAAACACAAACTAATTCCAACGCAATCATCAAAGATAATAGTGTGGATCACAAGAGACAGTTATAGAACAACCGTTCTTCACAATTACACAATCTTCTGTCTGCGTTCAAAATTAGGATTGCAGGTTTTTTATAAGCAGTATTGGGCCTTGGGCTTTTTTAGAAACACATTAGGGTTAACAAAGTTAACCTAATTCACACGCTAACTGTCTGTTACATAATGTGCTGTCAGTAGGATCTTCTGGACAAAATATGCAGCACTCAATAAAAAGTTTCCTAAACTGATAAAAAGGATAAATCAGGAAACACAATTGATAAATAATAACAGCTCCTGCTGTCACACATGGATGTTATGACATCGATCATGACATTCATTACAAAACCTGTATTAGCTCCACACATATATGCAACCTGCATAAACACAATCAACAGGTATGTTTTACCAATAATGCAGCCAACATGCAAAACACCTTCAAAAGTTAAGTATGACAGCAGGAAAACAAAAATTGTTTCATTAGTCATCTACTTACCAGGTTATGTACCGTGTGAGTCCGACAAGGCTATACCATACAAGTACAATGCTATATTCATTGAAAATGGTAAGGAAATACCATTACCATCTGTTGTGAACATTGCTGATGTTAGTCGAGTCACTAGAAGTGGACGAGTCTTCAACAGAGCAACATAAAATGTGGAAAAACCTTCGGAAGAAGCACCGCATAAGAAAGACAATCATCCGACCAATGCTACTCAAGCGAAAGTAAATGATGAGATCTTGAAATTAATCCAGAGGAGTGAATACAACATTGTAGATCAATTTCTACATATTCCGTCTAGGATATTTGTGCTTTCCCTACTATTGAGTTTTGAGGCTGATAGGGAAGCTCTACAGAAAATTTTGGAACAAGCTTTCGTAGAAGCTGGTGTTACTATAGGGCAATTCAATAACATCGTTGCCAACATCTCCACAGGAACTAATCTGGGTTTCTGTGACGAAGATCTTCCTGAAGAAGGAGTGGATCATAACCTGCCACTCAACATCTCAGTCAGCTGCAAGGGTGATGATCTCACAGGAGTCTTTATAGACAATGATTTCTCTCTCAACATCATGCCCAAATCAACTTTGTCAAGATTATCCTTCGAGGATTTCCCATTAAGGGACATTAACGTCATCGTCAAGGCATTCGATGGATCTCGAAAGTCAGTTTTTGGAGAAGTCGATCTGCCCATAACTATTGGACCTCACACTTTCCAAATCTCTTTCCAAATTATGGATATCCCGGCAGCATACAGTTGTTTGCTAGGTCGCCCAAGGATTCATGAGGCTGGGGCAATTACTTCAACACTTCATCAGAAACTGAAGTTCATACAAAATGACAAATTGGTGACCGTATGTGGAGAACGAGCTCTGATCGTCAATAGCCTGTCGTCATTCTCCGACATAGAACCAAAAGAACTTACTGGAACTAAGTTCCCAACACTTTCCTTGGAAAAGGAAAAGGGTAAGGAGAAAGCAACGTTTATTTCTTCCTACAAAGATTCAATCCAAGTTGTAAAGGATGACACTACCAATGGTTGGGGGCACATTGAGATTCCTACCAACAACAAAAATAGAACAGGAGTTGGATTCTTTCCAACATCATCAAAGGCTACTCGAGGAAACGAGGTAGTATGCCCAATTCAAGAAACTTTCCACAGCGGAGGTTTTCTTCAACCTGTTCAACAAACCATCAATACCATCAGTACAGAAAACACCGATGAGAATTTTGAAGAGGAATGTCTATCCTACCTTTGCAGATCAGGATACATCTCCCTTACAGAGTCTGATTCACCTTTTTATTATCCGACTAAAGGATCTGGAAGTAAGACTCATCCAATCAGTGACGAAGTTATCAATAGCCTCGCACCAGAAGTCATGGTTCATCAGATGAAGTTTCTCCTATCCCCGAAGAGACCTGGGATACATTGGGAGAACCAAGCGGAAAATTTGACTACATGTTGAAATACTTCGCTCCTGAAAGTTCAAAGATCTCTCTTGAAGACATTGTTCCAACTGGATGGAACATTGATCATGAGTACTTTGCTCAGCCAAAAGAGATATTCAAGCCTTGCTATTCATCATCACCGTCTAGTGAAGTCATCATTGAGGATTATATCCCCAAATCACCTTCCGAGGCTACAGATTTAGAGTATACATACCTAGTCAACGCCACCTTGGGAGAAGAGCAAGATCAAAATACATAAGAGGATGACCTCGAAAGTGTCTCTGATAACGAGTCTCTCGATTCAGAAGATTGGAAGTTTCCTTAAAAGAAAATCCGACATACTCCACTTGGAAATGGGTATGCTCACACCGCTCAGTCTACTGAAGCAGAAGAAGATCGTTTGAGTATCACAAAGACAGTGGTTGTTAAACTAAGACCTACCACAAGACAACTCAAGCCTCAGGTGCCTGATTACATAGTGCACAATGGGGTTCGCCACTATTGGACGGTTGTTGAAGTTTCGACTATTATTCGCATTCCTAAGTAGGAACTTTCACCGTTATTTTGTCCTCTCACCATAGCCCATGGTGAAGAGATGTTCATAGGGCTTTGCATTTTACTATTTCTTAGGAAAATATCCCTCTTTGCATTGCCCAAAGCAACAGAGTTTTGTTTTATAGGGTCTTTGTTTCAAGAAGTGACTGTCGATAAATAAAAATGTCATTTTGTTCCTTCGTTAGTTTTTCCCTTTTCTTTTTTCAGAAATTTTTAATCCTAAAAAACACCCTTAAAAAACATTAAAACATTCCATTAACTGCATACACCGAGTCTTCCCTCGTTGTCTAAATAAATCAGAGAGAGTTTGATACAACTGCTCAAAGAATTCCCAGATGTCTTCGCTTGGTCCTATCAGGATATACTAGGGTTAGATACCAGTATAGTGGAGCATCACTTACCATTAACGCCAGAATGCCCTCCGGTCAAGCAAAAACTAAGAAGAACTCATCTGGAGATGGCCATGAAAATCAAAGAGGAAGTTCAAAAGCAAATCAACGTTGGTTTCCTCGTCACTTCAAAATACCCTCAGTGGTTAGCTAACGTTGTTCCTGTTCCCAAGAAAGACGGAAAAGTCCGCGTAAGCATCGATTACAGAGATCTGAACAAAGCTAGCCCTAAGGATGACTTTCCTCTACCACATATTGACATGTTGGTTGACAGTACAACAAAATCCAACGTTTTCTCATTCATGGACGGATTTTTGGGATACAACCAAATAAAAATGGCACCTGAAGACATGGAGAAAACAGCTTTCATCACCCCCTGGGGAACGTTCTGCTACCGCGTTATGCCTTTTGGACTAAAGAACGCAGGGGCAACTTATCAAAGAGCCATGACTACGCTTTTCCATGACATGATGCATAAGGAAGAGGAAGTCTATATGGACGACATGATTGCCAGATCAGAAAATGAGGAAGATCATATACAGAATATGTCAAAGCTATTTCAACGCTTACGGAAGTTTCAGCTTCGCCTGAACCCCAACAAGTGTACCTTTGGTGTCTACTCAGGAAAACTCCTTGGTTTCATCGTCAGCATATGAGGAATTGAAGTAGATCCAGACAAAGTCATGGAAATTCAAGAAATGCCTTCACCCAAAACCGAGAAACAAGTTAGAGGATTTCTTGGACGTTTGAATTACATCTCGAGATTCATATATCTCATTACTACTACTTGCACTCCAATTTTCAAGCTTCTACAGAAAAATCAAAGTTGCGTCTGGACAGACGATTGTCAGAAAGCGTTCGACAGCATTAAGGAATATTTGCTCGAACCACCCATCTTTTCTCCTCCAGTGGAGGGAAGACCTTTAATAATGTACTTAACCGTCTTAGAAGATTCCATGGTTAATGTCCTTGGACAGCAAGACGAGACAAAAAGAAAAGAGCATGCCATCTACTACCTGAGCAAGAAATTCACTGACTGTGAATCCCGCTACACCATGCTCGAGAAAACCTGTTGTGCTTTGGCCTGGGCTGCCAAGCGTCTCCGCCAATACATGATTCGACATACTACTTAGTTGATCTCCAAGATGGATCCAATCAAGTACATCTTTGAAAAGCTTGCCTTAACCGGGAGAATTGCCCGTTGGCAGATGTTGTTGTCAGAATACGACATTGAGTATCACGCACAGAAAGCCGTGAAAGGAAGTATCCTAGCTGAGCACCTGGCTCACCACCCACTCAATGGTCATGAATCAACCAGTTTTGACTTTCTGGACGAGGACATTATGTACCTCAAGATGAAAGATTACGACGAGCCACTACCAGACGAAGGACCTGAGATAGGATCCTAGTGAGGCTTAATCTTTGACGGAGCCGTCAATGCTTATGGACGAGGAATTGGGGCAATCATTGTTACCCCTCGAGGTACCCATATTCCATTTACCATCAGATTAACTTTCAAGTGCACAAACAATGAGGCCGAATATGAAGCTTGCATCATGGGTCTCAAAGAAGTCGTGGATCTAAGGATCAAACACTTGGATGTATATGGAGATTCTGCTTTGGTCATCAATCAAATCAAAGGAGAATGGGAGATTGTTACCATTCTTTGACAGGGTAGATTTTCATCACATTCCTCGTGAAGAAAACAATTTTCCTGATGCATTAGCCACACTCTCTTCATGATTAGGATAAATCACTGGAACAACATTCCTCAAATCGATGTTATGCGCCTGGATAGGCCGGCTCATGTTTTCACAGCAGAAGAAATTATTGACGACAAACCATGGTATCACGAGATCAAAAACTTTCTTCAAAGGCAAGAGTACCCTCTTGGGGAATCAAAGAAAGATAGAAAAACTTTGAGAAAGTTAGCTGGCAGATTCTTCCTGAATGAAGATGTTCTGTACAAGAGAAATTTCGACATGGTTCTGCTCAGATGCATTGACAGAAACGAAGCAGAAGCACTCATGAGAGAAATACATGAAGGTTCCTTTGGTACTCATACCAGCGGACACACCATGACAAGGAAAATACTGAGAGCAGGATATTATTGGCTGACGATGTAGTCAGATTGCTACCAGTATGAGAAGAGGTGTCACAAATGTCAAATCTACGTCGATAGAATTCACATGCCACCATCTCTTCTAAACATACTCTCTTCCCCTTGGCCTTTCTCCATGTGGGGAATCGAGATGATTGGAATGATCGAGGCAAAAGCGTCCAACGGACATCGCTTCATCTTGGTAGCCATAGACTATTTCAACAAGTGGGTCGAAGCAGCTTCCTATGCAAATGTCACAAGACAAGTTATTGTCAGATTCATCAAGAATCACATCATTTGTCGCTACGGCATTCCTAGCAAGATAATCACTGATAATGGGTCAAATTTGAACAACAAAATGATGAAGGAACTTTGTGAAGAATTCAAGATTGAACATCACAATTCGTCTCCTTACAGACCAAAGATGAATGGGGCTGTAGAAGAAGCTAACAAAAACATCAAAAAGATCATTCAGAAAATGGTCGTCACTTACAAATATTGGCAGGAAATGCTACCTTTTGCTCTTCATGGTTACCGTACATCTGTACGTACTTCAACTGGAGCAACTCCTTTCTCCCTTGTGTATGGCATGGAGGCAGTCCTACCCATAGAGGTTGAGATCCCATCAATGAGAGTCTTGATTGAGGAAAAATTAATAGAAGCCGAGTGGTGTCAAAATAGATTCGATGAGTTGAACTTAATCGAAGAAAAGCGCATGACAGCTTTATGCCACTGAAAGCTATATCAACAAAGAATGAAGAAAGCTTTCGACAAAAAGGTCCGACCTCGCACAATCAAAGAAGGCGACCTTGTACTCAAAAAGATTCAATCTTTTCTCACAGATTCTAGGGGCAAATGGACTCCCAATTATGACGGCCCTTACGTGGTCAAGAGAGCTTTCTCGGGAGGTGCCTTAATACTCACGACTATGGATGGAGAAGAATTCACTCGTCCTGTAAACGTCGATGCAGTTAAGAAATACTTCGCCTAAATAATCAAAAGAACAGCTCGCTAAGCTGAAAACTCGCAAAGAGCAACTTAGGCAAAAAAGAGCGTCTCGGTGAATCGAAAACCCGAAAGGGCGATTCAGGCAAAAGTTAGAGACATAAAAAATAATAATAAATCAATCCCGGTAGATTTAAAACCTAAAAGGGGTAATCTACGCAAAAGTTAGGGATATATGGAAAATAACTGTGTTCAGGACAAACTTGATCATCCCGAAAATCCATAGCGGAGTATTCATCATCAGTAGGTCATCTTCTACGAAGCACGAATACAGCGCAGCTCAAAGTGGAAGGGAAAGATAACGGTCGTCACGTTTCAGCGTAGTCCTTTTCCCAAAAATTACCAATTTCCAACTATGTAAATACTCCATGGAATCACGCCTTCGGCTGATTACCATTCCATAAATAACAATTTGAGCCTTATGCCTTTTATTTGCAATCGAGTCTTATTCAGTTTCTTAAAATTGCATTTCTTAAGTCTGACAGACATTTTCTTGAAACAAACGTTTTCAAAATAAAATGAATTTACTTGCAAAATAAAGGTGAAACTTCTTTCTAAGGTTTACAAACAATAGGAAGAACGCCAACAGTTGCTCCGAGAACGGTTGAGACTCCGGGAACAAATTTCCCCACGAGGTCGCTTTGCGAACATCTCCCAATGACGGATATTCACTTCAAATCATTTCACTTTACTTCAAACAGTGGACAACTGACAACCCGGTATCCCCAACGGAGTGCAAACTTCAAGAAAAAGACATCTTCTGATAAAAAAAACTCAAGTCGTATCACACGATTTCACACCCGTGACAGTTCTATTCACATTCACTTTACACTTCACAATCATTATAACATTCATGCATGCTTCACGAATCATATCATATGTCTGCACGGTCAGCATATTCTAGTTAGGCTTTGATCATACTATTGCCTAAGTCATATAGACCTCGATTTGGGAATTTCCCAAGCAAGAGATTTTTCTAGTAACAGACAAGTGTCACCCTTGTCAAAGAATCTTCATCAAAATTACAGCAAGTTACTGCTGTTAACAATTCTTCACAAAGTCCCCGGCGGGGGTTACCACGCAATTCAAACAAGTCCCCGGTGGGGGTTACCACGCAATTCATCATAAGTCCCCGGCAGGGGTTACCACGCAATTCATCATAAGTCCCCCCGGGGGGGGGGGGGGTTACCACGCAATTCATCACAAGTCCCCGGCGGGGGTTACCATGCAATTCACAACAAACAGCAGTCCAAGTCAAGACAGTTTATTTCCAGCTATACAATTTAAGCCAATTCAACATGGCGTATCCAAGTCAAACGTCATCAAGCTAAGACGACAGTTTCATCATGATTAGCAATCAGCAGATCTCCTCAGCTGAGTCGTCTGACCACTTACAAGCTGATCAACTTCATTCTTACACGCCTCCCTAGAGAGTCTGTGTTCATCAAACAAGTGGCAAATCTCGGTCGAGAAGTTTGTTTGATCTCAGAATCCACGCATCGCCAACTTAGCGGATAAGTGATACTCTCGACAGTACTGTGGTATTCACGGATTATTTCCCCAGCGGATCTCTTGCTAAGTTGATGAATGGAAGCCTTCTATGAAGACAGTTCATCCACTTTCCCAAGCAAATACTCTGGCAGAATTAAAGAACGACAGTTTTCTACAAAAACAATTCATCTACTAGAACGCTCCCCACAGGAGCCAACGAACAGCAGCCTTCCATGAAGACAGTTCGTACACCGGGTAATTCCCCTCAGAGTAGATGAATGGCAGTTTTCGCCAAGACAGTTTGTAACACCCCATTTTAAATTATTTAATCGTCGTAGTATTTTATTTGATTGACTGTGTTTTGGGTGTGTGATCGAACGCGTAGGCGGAGTACCCTTATCGGAGCGGATAAATTAAAAATGTCGGAATAGCATTAATTTAGTAATAATGGAATTGGATAATATTATTATTAGTAATAATATTAATATTATTATTATTAATATTACTATTATTTTCATTGTTACTATCATTTATATTATTATTATAGTTAGTATTATTAGAATAATTGTTAATACTATTATTATTAATAGAATTAAGGAAATTAGGTTGTTAGTGGCTAAGGGCAAGATTGGTATTTTACTAATAAGTATATAAGGGTCCAAGAGGAGGAATTAGGTTTTTAGAATCATTTGTGCATTTGGAGGCTAAGTAAGGAGGGAGAACAAGGAGGCCACTAAGAGATTTCTCCATAGTCAAAGCACTTTCCGGAATCGAGGTAAGGGGGGAGAATGATTTCATTAAAGATGGTATAATCATGAGAGGGTAGAGAGGGGTCCTTACCCTCATAGAATATTGTATGTTAATTTTGTTTG
Organism: Vicia villosa; assembly: GCF_029867415.1. Classification (NCBI taxonomy): domain Eukaryota; kingdom Viridiplantae; phylum Streptophyta; class Magnoliopsida; order Fabales; family Fabaceae; genus Vicia; species Vicia villosa. Next base: position 158,014,214 of record NC_081182.1, on the reverse strand, counting down.
AGTGTTCTTGTTTGATCTTATATGGATGAAAATTGTGTGTTAAATTGCTTCTATTACCATTACCTATCATCGAATTTGCTGTTGTTATAATTTTTGTGATTGTGTGGATTCAATTGGAATCGTAGGTTGGACCGGTTATGTATCAGTAAAATGCTGTTAGAATTAATCAAGAATAAACTATTATTCTTGCTGCTAGAAATCATTCACCGTAATTGATATTAATAAGGGTAGGAATTATACTGGAAGAAACATGTAGTGTGGATCTTATTATTGAGTGAGAATGGATATGTGGAGAAAATTGAAGTGGGACCCCAATTAGATATAGGGGCATCCGCCCATGGTGTGTGTGTAGTGAGAGTATCCCATTTGATTGCCATTATCCACTTTAATTTAATAGTTTATGGTATAACATATACTACTTTATGTTATTAATCATAAGAATGTTTAGAAAATATTAAGATCATCACGTTTAGTTTTTTTAAGTATAGAAATATTTATAACATAACTTGTTAACTATTTCAATCAAATAATTCTAGGAATTAATGTAAACTATTCTAACAGTGGATCAATTTAATAAACATTACTATTATAACTATTCACCAATTAATATGAATAAGTTGCAGATTAAAAAGTCTAATGTAATTAATCCCCTTATGAATAATAGAATTAGTAGTAGGAATTCTAGTTGTAATTTAGTGTAGTCACGGAACAGTATACAAGGCAATTGGGGAATTTTGTGAGCTGCAGAATTTAATAGACACAGTGAGTTATCAATTTATTTGGCATGTACCTTTAACAGTTTGATAGGAAATTAAGTTGAGTGTTGTGGTACGTGTTGTTGACAAAACAAAAATGATGTTAGCTGGGAGTAATTTATCTGTGATGGATATCAGCAATTGGTTGGATTAAAAATTGACAGGTTTTAATTGGTAATATTTTTGTTACGTGTAAGTGTGCTATAATTGGATAGCGAGTGTAATTCTGATGTGAATTACGGTAGACATTGTTTATGAGTGATCAGGAGGATCGTGGATCAGGCAGATCGTATAATAAGCATAATGTATATTTTTAATATGTATATTGTTTTTTTTATCGGTGCGTTGCATATCATAGCATTGAGACTGCTAGGTGAAAATCTTTGGTAGATGCCTAGTAGGTCCGGACTCACTTATGGAGTTGTGTTGGGGATAATTCGTTGCTCAGTGGAGTGTATGCGAATTATCCGGATTCCTTGAGAATCGGGTTCGATTGAATGAACCATATTTTGGTACCACATGCATTGTGTCAAATCATAGAGTCACATCGCATTATTGTAATTGATTGTTGAATTGTGATTGAATTGATATGTGTGTTGTAAACATATGATTATGTGTGTGATTGGCGTGAGTACTACTCCTTAGCATGTATTATTCACCGTTATTTATTGAATGTAGTTCTCACCCTTTTTTTTTTCTTGTTTGTCGTGTCCGTGCTTCTTTGGGAGTGCAGATAATTCAGGTACTTGAGCTGTACGCGGAGTACGTGTTGCTTGATCGAGTCTTAGGAGTCGCTCTGATACGTAACACGGGAATTTTTGGGGGATTTATTTCAAATGTTATTTTATTGAATTTTTGTTACGTATCGCTTTTAAATTCTAATTTCTGGAGAACCACAAATTAAGGTGGATTTTATTCATTGGTGGCAAGTGTGCCGGGATTTATTTTAAATAAAAACTATATGCGCTATATTATTGATTTCTGTGAGAAACGAATAAATAAAGTATTGAGGCTTTAGTTTCTGTTTTATTTGAAAGATGTGACATTCCGCTTGTGTTGTATTACTCTGATAATATTATTATTATTTTACCATAATTTTTAAATTGGGAAAAGTGGGGTGTTACAATTGGTATCAGAGCAGGTCGGTTCAATCGGCCAAATGTAGTAGAGTCAGTCCTTAGTTTAGGAGTTGACTTGTGTGTTCAACTAACTGTATTTTGGATTGTTGGACAGAATGGCAGGAAGGAATGATGCTGCTCTTGCTGCTGCACTGCAAGCTATGGCGCAGTCGGTGCAGAATAACAACAATCAGAATGCTGGAGATCTGCAGTTTCGCAACTTAGAGAGGTTCCAGAGTAACAAACCGCCTAAGTTTGAAGGTGGTATCATTGATCCAGATAATGCACAGAAATGGCTGAAGGCTATTGAGAAGATCTTCAGGACCATGGGATGCAATGAGGATCAGAAGTTACAGTTTGGTACGCACATGCTGGAAAGTGAAGCTGAGGACTGGTGGGATAACAGTCGTCAGAGAATGGAAGCTGCAGGTACTGCTATTACTTGGGCAGTGTTTCGGGCTGAGTTTCTGGAAAAGTACTTTCCGGAAGATGCTCGAAGCAAGAGGGAGATTGAGTTCCTGGAATTGAAGCAGGGGAATATGTCTGTTGATGAGTATGCTGCTCGATTCGAAGAATTAGTGAAATATTGCCCTCATTACAATACTAATGAGGCTATGAATTCCAAGTGCATCAAGTTTGAGAACGGGCTGCGTCCCGAGATTAAACAGGGTATTGCATGTCAGAAGATAAGGAATTATCCAGAGCTTGTGAGCAGAAGCCGAATTTATGACAATGATAACAGAGCCAGGATTGCACATTACAAAGCTATGAATGATCGGAAGGGTAATCAGAATCGTGGGAAACCGTATAGTGTTCCTGCTGACAAAGGAAAACAGAAGGCTGCTTTTGGGAAGAAGCCAAGTGGGGGAGGATTTGCTTCAAAGCCCATTGTTTGCTTCAAGTGTGGTACTGAGGGACACCGTGCTAATGAGTGTCAGAAGGATGTTAAGAAGTGCTTCAAGTGTGGGAAAGCAGGTCATATGGTGGCAGATTGTAAGACTAGAGTGCCCACTTGCTACAACTGTGGTGAGGAAGGGCATATCAGCACTCACTGTCAGAAGCCAAAGAAAGCGCAGGGTAATGGCAAGGTGTTTGCATTGGTAGGAGCCCAGTCTACCAGTGAGGACCGAACAGTCAAAGGTACTTGTTTCATCCATAACATTCCTTTGATTGCTATTATTGACACGGGTGCAACCCACTCGTTTATTTCTGTTGATTGTGTGAAGAGATTAGGACTCGTACCGTCTACTTTAGATCGAAAGATGACTATTGAAACTCCATCTATTGGTTCTGTGGTTACTTCTTTAGCATGCTTGAATTGTCCGTTGACTATCTTTGGTAGGGATTTCGGAGTGGACTTAATTTGTTTGCCACTCGGTAATCTAGACGTTATATTGGGAATGAACTGGTTAGAGTTCAATCATGTGTATATTGACTGCTTTAGAAAGAGGTTATTGTTCCTGACTCCAGAAGAAGAAGCGTTGGCGGATTCGTTATCTACCAAGGAGATGAAAGTATTGTTAGAGGATGAAGCCAAGATGTTTGCTGTGTTTGCCTCACTATCAGTTGAGAGCGAAACATCAATTGAAGAGATACCGGTGGTGAAAGAATTTCTCGAAGTGTTTCCTGGGGATATTACAGAGTTGCCTCCAGAGAGGGAAGTCGAATTTTCTATTGATCTTATTCCTGGTACTAGGCCTATTTCTATGGCGCCGTACCGAATGTCTGCATCAGAATTGGTGGAGTTGAAGGCTCAGATTGGAGAATTGCTTGATAAGAAATTTATTCGGCCGAGTGTATCGCCGTGGGGGGCTCCGGTGTTGCTGGTAAAGAAGAAGGATGGTTGTATGCGTCTGTGTATTGATTACCGGCAGTTGAATAAAGTAACCATTAAGAATAAGTATCCGTTGCCAAGAATTGATGACTTAATGGATCAGCTCGTTGGTGCTCGCGTATTTAGTAAAATTGATTTGAGGTCGGGGTACCATCAGATTAGAGTGAAAGAAGGAGATATTCAGAAGACTGCCTTTAGAACTCGTTATGGACACTACGAATATGCAGTGATGCCTTTCGGAGTGTCTAATGCGCCAGGTGTTTTTATGGAATACATGAACCGTATATTTCATTCGTATTTGGATCGGTTTATTGTGGTATTCATCGATGACATATTAATTTACTCTAAGTCAGAAGAGGAGCATGCAGAACACTTGAGAATTGCGTTGCAAGTGTTAAAGGATAACAAATTATTCGCAAAGTTCTCAAAGTGTGAGTTTTGGTTAGGGACCGTGAGTTTCTTAGGACATGTTATTTCAGGTGATGGAATTGCAGTTGACCCATCTAAAGTAAATGCAGTACTTCAGTGGGAACCTCCGAAGACGGTGACGGAGATTAGAAGCTTCTTGGGTCTGGCAGGATATTATCGCAGGTTTATTGAAGGATTTTCTAATTTGGCGTTGCCATTAACTCAGTTGACTAGGAAGAGTCAAGCTTTTGTGTGGGATGCGGCCTGTGAGGAAAGTTTCGAAGAGTTGAAGAAGAAGCTGACAACAGCGCCAGTGTTGATTCTACCTAATCCAAGTGAACCGTTTGTTGTGTACTGCGATGCGTCTAAAATGGGATTAGGCGGAGTATTAATGCAAGATGGTAGGGTTGTGGCCTATGCTTCACGACAATTGAGGGTGCATGAGAGGAATTATCCTACTCATGATCTTGAATTGGCAGCAGTGGTTTTCGTATTGAAAATTTGGAGACACTATTTGTATGGATCAAGATTTGAAGTATTCAGTGATCACAAGAGTCTGAAATATCTATTTGATCAGAAGGAATTGAATATGAGGCAGAGGAGGTGGTTAGAATTCTTGAAGGACTATGATTTTAATTTGAGTTACCATCCAGGAAAGGCTAATGTGGTAGCTGATGCGCTGAGTCGGAAGACGGTTCATATGTCGGCATTAATGGTGAAAGAAATGGAGTTAATTGAACAGTTCAGAGATCTGAGTATGGTTTGTGAGGTGACACCTGATAGTGTTAGATTGGGTATGCTGAAGGTAAATAATGACTTTTTGGATGTAATTAAGGAGAATCAGAGACTTGATGTGAAACTGGTGGATTTAATACCTACCGGAGAAGACAATCCTGATAGTGACTTTAAAGTGGATAATCTTGGTGTGTTGAGATTCCGGGGCAGAATTTGCGTGCCGGGTAATGATGAATTGAGGAAAGCGATTTTAGAGGAAAGTCACCGGAGTAGCTTAAGTATACATCCGGGAGCTACAAAAATGTATCAAGATCTTAAGAAGTTGTTTTGGTGGTCTGGTATGAAGAGGGACATAGCCCAGTTTGTGTATGCTTGCTTGACATGTCAGAAGTCGAAAGTAGAACATCAGAAACCTTCGGGACTGATGCAACCGTTGGAAATTCCAGAGTGGAAGTGGGACAGTATTACGATGGATTTTGTCACAGGTTTGCCACATACAGCGCGAGGATTTGATGCTATTTGGGTAGTGGTGGATCGACTTACTAAGTCCGCACATTTTATACCAATAAATATCAGTTTTCCGTTGGTGAAGTTAGCGGAGATTTATATCAGAATAATCGTGAAGTTGCATGGAGTTCCGTCGAGCATAGTGTCGGATAGAGATCCGAGGTTTACTTCAGAATTTTGGAAGAGCTTGCAAGAAGCTTTAGGATCTAAGCTGAAATTGAGTTCGGCTTATCATCCACAGACAGACGGTCAGTCGGAGAGGACTATTCAGTCGTTGGAAGACCTGTTGAGGACTTGTGTGTTGGAGAAAGGTGGTGCGTGGGATACTCATTTGCCATTGATTGAGTTCACGTACAATAATAGTTACCATTCTAGTATTGGGATGGCGCCTTTCGAGGCTTTGTATGGTAGAAGGTGTAGGACACCTTTGTGTTGGTATGAGACCGGTGAGAGTATTGTGCTTGGGCCAGAAATTGTGCAACAAACTACTGAGACAATCCAGATGATTCGGGAGAAGATGAAAGCGTCTCAGAGTAGACAGAAGAGTTATCATGATAATCGAAGGAAGGATTTAGAATTCAGCGAAGGCGACCATGTGTTTTTGAAAGTTAACCCTGTGACAGGTATTGGTCGTGCCTTGAAGTCTAAGAAGTTGGATCCTAAGTTTATTGGACCGTATCAGATCTTGCAGAGGGTGGGTACAGTAGCCTATAGGATGGCGTTGCCGCCTGAGCTTTCGAACTTGCATGACGTGTTTCATGTGTCACAACTTCGAAAATATGTGTCTGACCCATCTCATGTCATTCAGCGGGATGAAGTTAAGATCCGTGATAATCTCACTGTGGAAGCGATGCCGATTAGGATCGAAGATCGGAAGATGAAACGACTTAGAGGAAAGGAGATTCCGCTAGTGAGAGTAGCTTGGGGAGGAGCTGCTGGAGGAAGTGTGACCTGGGAGTTGGAAAGCAGGATGCGAGAGTCGTATCCGGAACTGTTTCCATCAGGTACATTTTCGAGGACGAAAATAATTTAAGTGGGGGAGAGTTGTAACACCCCATTTTAAATTATTTAATCGTCGTAGTATTTTATTTGATTGACTGTGTTTTGGGTGTGTGATCGAACGCGTAGGCGGAGTACCCTTATCGGAGCGGATAAATTAAAAATGTCGGAATAGCATTAATTTAGTAATAATGGAATTGGATAATATTATTATTAGTAATAATATTAATATTATTATTATTAATATTACTATTATTTTCATTGTTACTATCATTTATATTATTATTATAGTTAGTATTATTAGAATAATTGTTAATACTATTATTATTAATAGAATTAAGGAAATTAGGTTGTTAGTGGCTAAGGGCAAGATTGGTATTTTACTAATAAGTATATAAGGGTCCAAGAGGAGGAATTAGGTTTTTAGAATCATTTGTGCATTTGGAGGCTAAGTAAGGAGGGAGAACAAGGAGGCCACTAAGAGATTTCTCCATAGTCAAAGCACTTTCCGGAATCGAGGTAAGGGGGGAGAATGATTTCATTAAAGATGGTATAATCATGAGAGGGTAGAGAGGGGTCCTTACCCTCATAGAATATTGTATGTTAATTTTGTTTGAGTGTTCTTGTTTGATCTTATATGGATGAAAATTGTGTGTTAAATTGCTTCTATTACCATTACCTATCATCGAATTTGCTGTTGTTATAATTTTTGTGATTGTGTGGATTCAATTGGAATCGTAGGTTGGACCGGTTATGTATCAGTAAAATGCTGTTAGAATTAATCAAGAATAAACTATTATTCTTGCTGCTAGAAATCATTCACCGTAATTGATATTAATAAGGGTAGGAATTATACTGGAAGAAACATGTAGTGTGGATCTTATTATTGAGTGAGAATGGATATGTGGAGAAAATTGAAGTGGGACCCCAATTAGATATAGGGGCATCCGCCCATGGTGTGTGTGTAGTGAGAGTATCCCATTTGATTGCCATTATCCACTTTAATTTAATAGTTTATGGTATAACATATACTACTTTATGTTATTAATCATAAGAATGTTTAGAAAATATTAAGATCATCACGTTTAGTTTTTTTAAGTATAGAAATATTTATAACATAACTTGTTAACTATTTCAATCAAATAATTCTAGGAATTAATGTAAACTATTCTAACAGTGGATCAATTTAATAAACATTACTATTATAACTATTAACCAATTAATATGAATAAGTTGCAGATTAAAAAGTCTAATGTAATTAATCCCCTTATGAATAATAGAATTAGTAGTAGGAATTCTAGTTGTAATTTAGTGTAGTCACGGAACAGTATACAAGGCAATTGGGGAATTTTGTGAGCTGCAGAATTTAATAGACACAGTGAGTTATCAATTTATTTGGCATGTACCTTTAACAGTTTGATAGGAAATTAAGTTGAGTGTTGTGGTACGTGTTGTTGACAAAACAAAAATGATGTTAGCTGGGAGTAATTTATCTGTGATGGATATCAGCAATTGGTTGGATTAAAAATTGACAGGTTTTAATTGGTAATATTTTTGTTACGTGTAAGTGTGCTATAATTGGATAGCGAGTGTAATTCTGATGTGAATTACGGTAGACATTGTTTATGAGTGATCAGGAGGATCGTGGATCAGGCAGATCGTATAATAAGCATAATGTATATTTTTAATATGTATATTGTTTTTTTTATCGGTGCGTTGCATATCATAGAATTGAGACTGCTAGGTGAAAATCTTTGGTAGATGCCTAGTAGGTCCGGACTCACTTATGGAGTTGTGTTGGGGATAATTCGTTGCTCAGTGGAGTGTATGCGAATTATCCGGATTCCTTGAGAATCGGGTTCGATTGAATGAACCATATTTTGGTACCACATGCATTGTGTCAAATCATAGAGTCACATCGCATTATTGTAATTGATTGTTGAATTGTGATTGAATTGATATGTGTGTTGTAAACATATGATTATGTGTGTGATTGGCGTGAGTACTACTCCTTAGCATGTATTATTCACCGTTATTTATTGAATGTAGTTCTCACCCCTTTTTTTTTCTTGTTTGTCGTGTCCGTGCTTCTTTGGGAGTGCAGATAATTCAGGTACTTGAGCTGTACGCGGAGTACGTGTTGCTTGATCGAGTCTTAGGAGTCGCTCTGATACGTAACACGGGAATTTTTGGGGGATTTATTTCAAATGTTATTTTATTGAATTTTTGTTACGTATCGCTTTTAAATTCTAATTTCTGGAGAACCACAAATTAAGGTGGATTTTATTCATTGGTGGCAAGTGTGCCGGGATTTATTTTAAATAAAAACTATATGCGCTATATTATTGATTTCTGTGAGAAACGAATAAATAAAGTATTGAGGCTTTAGTTTCTGTTTTATTTGAAAGATGTGACATTCCGCTTGTGTTGTATTACTCTGATAATATTATTATTATTTTACCATAATTTTTAAATTGGGAAAAGTGGGGTGTTACACAGTTCATTTACCTTTTAAATCAAGAATCCATTGCTAGAGTCGACAGATGGCAGTCTTCTTCAAGAAGATAGTTTGTTCACCTTAAGTGTCCCCTGCAAGCCGACAAATGGTAGTCTTCTTCAAGAAGATAGTTTGTTCATTCCGGGATTCCCCAGCAGGTTGACAAATGGCAGTCTTCCTTAAGAAGATAGTTTGTTCTTTCTTTTGGCAATCCCCAGCAAGTCAACAAATGGCGATCTTCCTCAAGGAGATAGTTTATTCACTCTCATTTTTTCTCCCGATCAGAGTCGACAGATGGAAATCTTCCTTAGAGAAGATAGTTTGTTTACTTTTGGGATTCCCCAGCCAGGGTCAATAGAATGCATTCTTATTCAGAAAGATAGTTTGTTCACCTTCAATATCTCCTCAACAGGGTCGACAAATGGCAATCTTCCTCAAGAAGATAGTTTGTTTATTCTTTTCGGATTCTCCAGCAGATTGACAGACGGCAGTCTTCCTGAAGAAGATAGTTTGTCCACCTTTGGATTTCCCCACAGAGTCAATAGATGGCAATCTTCCTTAAAGAAGATAGTTTGTTCACTTCCAGGAGTTCCTCAACAAGTCGACAAATGGAAGTCTTCTTTTAGAAGATATTTTGTTTTGCTTAAGGATTCCTCAGCTAGAGTCAACAGATGGCGGTCTTCTTCAAGAAGATAGTTTGTTCACTTTTAGTATTCCCCGGGAGGTAGGCAAATGGCAGTCTTCCTTAAGAAGACAATTTGTTCGCCTTTTTGTTCCCCTAGCAGTCGACAAATGGCAGTCCTTCTCAAGAAAGATAGTTTGTCTATTGTTTAATCCCCAAAGAGTCGATGAATGGCAGTTTCTTTTCAAGAAATAGTTTGTCTACTTCCATGGAACTTATCACCACCAGAGTTGACGAATGGCAGTTTTTCCCTAGAAAACATTTTGTTAACTCCCTAGCATAAACCGATGAATGGCAGTTTTCTTCCCGAAGACAGTTCGTCCACTTTCAAAGAGAGTCATTAGCTCCTTAAAAGGACACACAATCATATGTAATTCCTTCGAAGACATCGAATTGAAGGAAAGTATGATAAGTTTCTTATCCACCATCAGATGGCATCTCTCCAACCGATACTATTGAGAAGTTTGATGAAGAATCAGACCCTTGGAGATTTTCTCTTTATCTGAGGTATCGTCCAAAATGACAACTAAGACCAATTTCGCAATTGAAAATCCAAAACGAGGGGAGGTTACTTACCTTTTTCTAAGCAACATCACTTAGTCAAAGAATATGGATCGCGCATTCTATATTGCCATCCATTCACCAAAGTTCGCATGACACATTTCTACAAGAGTTTGTCTCCCCATCCCCCGCAGAGTGCGACAACGGGATCAAGTCATGAATGAACATTTCATTATCACTGCAACATCTCAGGAACGCCCAAAATTCGGGCATTCTTTGGTATTTAAGTCTCTTTCACTCAGTAGAGACCAAGATGTCAATCTTTCTCCCTCCGGATGAAAGAAACTTAAATAGGGACATCTGTCATACCCTAATTTTGACTAGGGGTGGAAAACGGGCATGCCCGCCCCGTTTAGGCCCGTCCCGCAAAATCCCGCGAAAAAACGTGGGGGGGGGGGGGGGAGGGGGCGGTGCGGGCTTTTTTAAGAGTGCGGGTCTAAAACCTTGCCCCGCCCCGCAAAAAAGTGAGGGCGGGGCGAGGAAAGCCCGCGGGCATTCGGCTTTTTAAGCCTAAAAATAGTAAAATTCTATGAAAAAACAAATGCCCGCAAAAGCCCACAATAGAACTGGGCGGGGCGGGGCGGGCACATTAAAGAGAGCGGGCCTAAAACCTTGCCCCGCCCCGTGAAAAAGTGCGGGTAAAACGGGCTTTCCCCGCGGGTCGGGCCCGTTTTGCCACCCCTAATTTTGACCCCCTTGAGATGTCACATCTCCAGACATTTCATCAACTCAAGACAAGTACCTAGAGCAGTCTCTTGCTTACCAAATACTCAGTCGAGGGAGTCCAAGAACAAGAAGCTCAGGCAAAGGATCAATCAATAAGAAAATGATCTCCAATAAAGTCAGAGGACTCAAAGTGATTCATCCATCCACCTATGATAATCAGACCTCAGTCATCAAGACTCAGGCTTGCTTAGATTACCAAACTAGGGTTTTGAGCCTATCAAGGACTAAAAGCAGGGCCCACATTTGGGAAACCCTAAGAAGCTCCAGGGCATCACTCAAAGTGTTTAATCATCTTCAAATGATCCCTATGTCAATATCCAAGGGGAATTATACTACAATTCAAAGGCCACAGTCATCAAATTCATCTGGCCTACAATTAGGGTTTTTGACCTAATTCACCTAGAGAGTTGACTTTTAATCAAGACATGGTTGCACAACTCAAATCATGGCTCAAGAACTTTTATTACCTCAATATTTTCCATTCATATCATTCATTTGTAGAGGATAGCTTGATTCATCTGAGATCTCCAGAGATTGCAATTCATTTGAAAAAGTCAACTATACAAACCACCTTTGACTTTTTGGGTTTTTAGTCAACCATGGGCTTTTTAAGATTGAAATCATCAATATATGGTTATTGAAGCCATTTGACCAAGAAAAATCAAGAAAATCAATCAAGAATCAAAAAGTCAAAGATTGACTTTTCCATACTTAGAAATTTTTCTAAGTGTTTTAAGGTCTTTTTTTCAAAACTTTGGAAGGGAATATCTCAAAATTTCAAGTACAAACTGTAAAAAAACTTCCACCATAAAAGTTGTAGATTTTGGTCCAATGAACAACTTTATAACATATAATATTTTGGCTAAAAATCAACCATTGAAGAGATATGGAGCTTCAAAGTTGCTGCCCAACCAAGAATAGTGAAAAACCCTAGTTCTATTCAAACTTTATGGGTCATTTTCACTAATTTCCTTGAGGATTTTGAGAAAACACAAAACATATGAATTGAAGTACATGCCAAGGGCTTTCCAAATTGTTCTCAACCTCCAAATTCATTTTGAGCTAGAAGTTATGATTGATCAAAGTAAGGCCCATGAAGTGAATTTTCAAGACATGACCAACTTTGGTTTTGGCCAATTCGTGCAAATGCCTTCACTAATTGATGTCTCTAAACTTCAGAAATACCATAAGAGATAGGATGGAATCAATTACATCATTGCAAAAATATTTGAGAATATTCCAAAAAACCAAAACATATGATTATGTAATGATTACATTTTGAGAATTTATGGCCAAGTGGTGATTCACCAAAGGAATCTTCTCCCAACCAATTGGAGCTCATTTCTACATCAAAATTGTCCCCTAGGGTCAAGCAAAATCGATGGCTTGGGAGTGGTACCAAAGAGCTCATCATTGCATATGGATCTTTCTCACATTTCTTCATAACCAAGAAACCAAATAACTTCACTAAGCAAGCTCACTCTCTTCAATCTGTACTGAGCTCTTTTCCTATAAATATAAGTGCTCTCCTCCATATAATAGACACCAAAGAAACTCCAATTCTTGCTTTCTCCTTCTCTCCCTCTTGCTTATTTTTTTCTTTGGTCCTTTGGCAAGAAGAATCAAATTCTTCAAACCAATGTTTCTCCTATAAAAATAAGCTTTCTAACACATCATAGGGGTTCATTAGAAGTGATGTAAGCACGTGGAACACTTTTGGAGTCGTGCATAACAATCCAGAAGGTGTCAAAGCTTTCCAAGCATTTCAACACATTTCTTGGGGTGTAGTGAAGCTATCTAGATGGCCGCAGCTTATCTGTAAGTGCAAAATCATCATCATCCATTTCTACTTGGAGCTCAAGTAAGAGGGGTCGAGTAGATTGATTCAGAGGTTTTCAAAGCAATTCAAGTGCCCAGATAGCATCAACAAGGTCCCATGAAGCTTTTGCAATCATTCAATCATAGCCAGAAGCTTTCCACCATCACCACGACCTTCAGTTTCAGAGGTAAGTTTTTGAACTCCACCTCTTTAGTTCATGCACTTATTTTTCCAAAGCTCGATACCAGTTCATTCAATGTCATTAGAGGATCAAGAGCCCTCAATCATCTTTCATTTATTCATCAGTATCATCATTTAATTTTATTTTCAATTTCTATGGTTCTTCACGTTTTCTTGTCAATTCAGTAGCTATAGTTGATTATAGTCTATAATAGTTATATATTTGAAATCGAGAGAGAATTTAAAGCAAGTTTGATCTTTACATCTTTGCAATTGGTTGAGAATTGTGAGAGTTCGTAAATTCAAAAATGGTTGAGCTTAAGGTTGAACATGAAGATGGTGGGTGGTGCCATTTTTGAATTCTTAGAGGAAGGTTTAAATATATTTAGCTAGAAGCGTGTATTAAACGAATACATCGTTTAGCGCACTTGGTCGCATGCGCTTCATATCTCTCTTGCCTTAAGGTCTGGGGTTCGATCCCCCCTCAGACCTTTTGTTTTATTTTTTCCATTTTCATAACACTTGTTTCACATATAATCAAGTGTGATCCATTCTTTAACAAGCTACGCGCGTGGCTCCTCTGGCTTTGTTTTGTGGTGGTAACCTCAAGAGCGTGTGTTCAAACCTTGGTGAGACCAAAACCTTTTTTTACCACTTTTCTCATTCATTTTCTTCACAACTTCACACAATTAATTCACCTATCAAATTAAATTATTTTCTTTTGATTTTTTACACTCTTTTCATTTAATATATCTATTTTAAGAATAAACCCAAAAATCACAAAAAATAATATTTATTTGACACTTTTTTATTAGGTTTAAAATAACATATTTTTAAGTATTTTAAAATACTTTAAATATAGTTTTCACTTGATTTTCAAAATCTAATCTCTTGTAAATATTTTTGTGATGAAACCCTTATCCATTAGGTCTTAATTAAGGTATAGACTTTGTCTTTACCTTGATTAAGTTGACTTTTGTCAAGAATTCAAAACTGTTTTAATCTCTAAATTAAACAGACGATCAAGGTTTTCAAACAACAAAACCTTGCATCATCCAGCAAAACTTTTCAAAATTCAAATCATCATTCAACTGTTTTTCACAAACAGTAAATCAACATGGGCCTGTAATAGAGTGTAAGACCCAACACCTTTTCTTTTCATAGTTTGTTTTCAAATCCTCTTTAAACAGAAAATTCCTCATCTATTTTCAAAACTTTCTTCTCGGTATTGAAGGGCATTATTCCCGGTGAAACTCTTCATATACCTATGTGACCTAGTGTCCATCTTCACTTCTTCTGTTTTTAAAAAAAAATCATTTCAAAACTATTTTCAATAAACATTCAACTGTTTTCAAACTTTCAATCTGTTTTCAAAACAACTTCAACTTCAAATCAATTTCACATGGGCCTCCCCCTGAGTCTAAGACCTAACCCCTTTTGTACATACATCTTTCAAAGGCCTCCTCTTCATCCAGGTTAGGCTTTACAGCTTTCAATTTACAACTTTCATTTAAATTACTGTCAACTATAAATTGTATATACACTGTTTAGAACTCCGTCTGAGAAAAACCTTAGGATAAATAAACTGTATATATATTATAGGACTATGGCCTAGGATTGAGAATGTCTTCCTGGTGAAGGCTCTTTCCTAATTAGAATTCTTTATTTCAAACCTCAAGATGAATTATTCCCGGTGAAACATCTTGAAAAAAGCCTTAGAACAAAAAATAGGGCACATCCACCCAAGAGGAATTATTCCCGGTGAGACCTCTTACCCATTTGCTTAGAGCCAAAATAAGTTTAAAACCAACATAGCTTTCTCTTGTGCTATAACAAGGACCCTCAATTAGCCTCCTCTTGGGCTTACAATACAAGGACCCACAGGCTTCTTAAAAGCATATTCACAGCTTTCTCTTGATCTTGTATACAAGGACCCATCAGGTTTCTTATAAACATAGGAACAGGTCTTTAGTCACCTTTTAGCCTACCCTGGTGAGATTCTTTTATTCTTCAAACCAGACATCAAATAAGCTAAGAATGTCTCAATCTAAATATTGAGTTCACCTTTTGGAATGAGAGACATGGAGAGTCTCTGTCACCCATATCTTCAATCTCCAGTAAGTCTTCTCCTTAGTAGAGTCTAGAATCCACATCTGGAATTTACTTAGCCAAGTCAGCCTTAATCTTGGGCTTTAAACAAGAAGTATAAATCAATCCTTTCATTCATTTCATATCAATGGAGTTTTACCCAATCATTCATTTCATAAAACCCCCTGGAAAGGGTTAGCCTCCAAAAACAATTCCTTCATTTCATAAAAATTCCCTGGAAAGGGTTAGCTTCCAAATCACTCCTTCATAAGTCAAAAATTCCCTAGAAAGGGTTAGCTTCCAATACAACCTTCATTCAAACCTTCAAAACTCCCCGGTAGAGTCAATCCTGGGTCAGTCTCTATCACTCAAACAAATTCTCCAGTAAGGTCAACCTTCAAAACTGGGCTTTCATTCATCAATCCCTACTTAATTAAAGCAAATTCCTCAGTAGGGTCAACATTCAATCTCTGCACAATAGAGTAACCCTGAGTAGAGTTAGCCTCAACCTTGGGCTTTGTACAAGGCATATATTCCCCTTTGAGTCAAAAGATCCCAAACTAGTAGATCTTCCCCCATTCATAGTTAGCCTTAACCTTGGGCTTTGTAAAAGGTAGACAATAGAGTCTCCACAGTGAGTCCTTCCCCATCAAGAGTAGCCACAACCTTGGGCTTTGTACAAGGCAGATAAACATCATTCCCTGTGTCAAAAGATTCATAATCGTTGGGATCTTTTCCCCACTGAGCCAGCCACAACCTTGGGCTTTGTAGAAGGCAGAAAACAATGTCTCCCTAGATAGAGTCAGCCACAATTCAGGGCTTTGTACACAACACCAAATAAACTTTTCTTTCAAATAAAACAAACACTGTCCCGTTAGATTCAGCCACAATTCTGGGCTTCATACAGAACACAAATTTCTTCAAGTCAAAGTTAATCCCCAGTGGAGTCATCTCCCAGGGTCAGTCAAAACTCTTTTAAGCCTCAAGCTTGGGCCTCATACAAGCCAGTCAAATTCAAATCTTTCATACAGTAGATAGACATGATTTATCTCTACAAAGAGATGTTTCTCCTATTTCACCATATTCAAAATTACAAACATTTTCATTTCAATTTCAAAACATTCTCCCATTTAGGATTTTGAAAGGCATGCTCTGAGGAACACACAACCAGACTTGTTTCCTTTCCCTAAACTGGTTGAGAATCTTTCTTTCATTCAAGAGACCACGACTGGCATACTTGCACACATACAAGTAAGGTCCCTCTCTTATGAAACGAACCCCGCTTTTCTATCACTTCAAATGTTTGTGGTGGAATAGTAGAAATACCTCTCTGTAAAGATGACTTCATGTCTCTTTCCTGTAAACAGAGTTTTAATTCAAACTTCAACCTTGAGCTTCAAACAAGGCACCCAAAATTAACCCATTTCCCTAATTAGTTCCTCGAACTACAAAAAGCTTTGACTTCCATTAGGGATATGTAGGCATGAGATTCATAAGGAATCTCAATGAGCTAATCAAAAACCAAAAACAGTCAGTTCATCTGTCTTTCAATTCAATTCTTTCTCCTAACACAAAGGAGAAACTTTCCCAATCAAGCAGCAACACAAACACATAGACACAGAGAAGGTTCCCGTAGACTACTACAGATATGTAGGGTGCTTAAAACCTTCCCCATGTATAACCGTCCTCCCGGACTCCAGAACATCTGATTAGGTGAAATCCCCACACCTAGAAAACTCTTAGGGTTTATTTGATATCTTTTTCCCCTTCCTCCTCGTAGGATAATTAAAAAGTTTGTGTGCTATCGTAGAAAGAACTGAAATAAAATTCATCCTACAAGTGCGCCTCTCTCCTTCCAAATTTCGCGTGAAGGGTTCGGTTTGCCGTCCTCCCAAGTGAAACGGGGAGGTTAAAAAACGACACCACAACAATCAAATCCACCCTTCCACCACTGTTCAAAGTGAAAGGCCGCACAAATGATCAAAGGACGAAAGATCCCCGACCATGCCCTGCCCCGAAGAATCGGTCATCAAGAAAATTGCCACTCACGCTGACCCGGGCTAAACATGCCCGTAGCCCCTAGGGCAACACTTCCAGAGACAAATCTAAAAACGCACTAAGGGAAACACAGAATCCCTAAAGATCAGTGAAGTAGAAGCTAAGTTCACAACAAATAGCCTATTATTCGCAACTGTCAACGATGGTTTCTCCAGTCTTCTCCACCGTCTACCACCAATAAACCATTGAACTTGCATCTAAAGTCACGCTTAAAAAAACCTACCCTGACCGCATTCCACACGTCTCTAGACAGTCAAAAGGAAAAACAGGGAACAAAAGGAGACGAAGGTGTGAACTTACGATTAAGATTCTAATGAAGATGACGACTGTAGTTGATGAAACGTCACGGCGGAATACGTGGTCGGCGATGGAAGAAGAAACGCACGGGGAACAAGCTTGAAAAGTTTGAAAAAGAAGACAATTCAAAGTATTTATAGGCGCCTAGAAACGTCATGCGCGTCGGACGTGTCCTCTTTAAATGGAAGGATCATCATTAACCCTAGGAGCCTACGGCTAGACTTGTCATCATTATGCATGAAATGCGACACGTATCTCAAACAACTGACTCCCAGTGACATGCCTCCAAGATCCCGGCCTAACCGTCCCTATCCCCGTGCTTTCTTGTCCCGATCAGAGGCACCAGGTCCTTTTCCCCGGCATAGCTCCTCTGCCCAGCTTCCTTAAAGTCGTCACTTCCACAGCTAGAAGCAACGACTTGGGGGGCTCCTATTCCGGACCGGCCCAATTATCCAAAATGGTCTAATCCACTCTATTGGCCCAACGCGTCCTAGCCTAAACACGCGATAGCAAGCTCCCGACACGTTCCGAGCATACAGCAAGTCGGGGCCGAGCACGCCGAAGCCAAGTGCTCGGCGACGGCTAACTTCTTGTGTCTTTTGGCCGCTATTCACGTGTAGATCCCCAAAAAAGTGGACTTGATTGTTACAAAAGTCTCCCATAAATAGCCCTCTGACCCTAGAGGGCAAGGTAATCACTTTCTTATCCAAAATCTCTCACTTTTCTGTTGTACCTTGATGTCCAAACACTTACTTTGGCATTGGAGGGCCTTGCAGGTACAACCACCTTTTTTCTCTCAACCGTCCCGAAGTTCAAGCCTCACAGTTGTTGGCCACCTGTTCTGCTCGTAAAGATCAGATTTGAACATTAGAGGCTTGCTTGTGGTATTTAAATTGCTTTTGCTGCAAAGGGAACAGGTTTAGAGGCTCAATGCAAGAGTGGTTGAGTTAAAAGTGTATATACCTTCCAAAGCCTTTTATAGTGAAATCTTGTTCCATAAGTTCCGGGTGTCAACCAATGGTTTAGACAACTTCTAAACATCATTTAGAAGGTGTCTATACCTTCTTTATGGTTAAAATGGAATGAATCAATGGTTAATGTCTTAAGCACTTGGATTATAGCCCTAAAGATTGTGTAATCTTCTGATTATGGCCTCTTAAACAAGTTAGAGGGGCTGTACTTTGAAGATTCTTTCAGATTTTGAACAAATTTAAACTTGTTCTTCATGTTCTTCATCATTCTTCAAGTGTTCATGGTGGCATATTGACAAAATCATATCTCCTTGCTCAAGCCATGAAATTTCATGCTGCTTATCTCTTTGGAAAGCCTTTGCTACATACTTCAAATGAGTAGTTGAAAGTTTCCTCAAACTCTTTTTGGATCATTGATAAAAATGACCATAAAGTTAAAAAAAAATCCAAGTAAAACACTTGAAAAAATTTCGAAGTCTTTGAAAATTATCTTCTTAACTCCATATCTCTCAAAATAATCATTTTTTGCAAAAAGTTCCAATGTGGTAAGTTGTTTGTTTTGCCAAGATCTACAACTTTCATGTTGGGAGATTTTTGAGTGTGTAAGAAAAATTTGGACATCCATGAATTAGGTCAAAATACACTTAAAAACCCTAATTTGACTTTTTGTTGACTTTTTGATTCTTGATGAATTCTTTGAATTTTCTTTGATCAAATGTCTTTAATATCCATATGATGATGATTTGGATCCTTAAAAGTCCATAGTTGACTATTTTTCTCAAAAGTCAAAGGTTGACTTGCATAGTTGACTTTTTCCAAATGGACTGCAGTTTTGTGATTTCCAAATGAATCAAGCTCTCCTCTTCAAATGAATGATATGGATGGACTATAATGTTGATTTGGATGCCCTTGAATCATATTTTGAGTCTTGGAACTATCTCCTGATTAAAAGTCATCCCTCCATAGAAATTAGGTCAAAACCCTAATTGGAGCTTCTGATGAACTTGAAGGTGATTAACCTTGCATTGACCCATCTTTGGACCTTGTTATTGGTTAGAGAGTCCCTTGAATCATAGAATAATGTTGAATTCCTTTGTGGGCCTTAAAACCGTAATTTGCTCAACCTTTCCTTGATCAGTCTCCTATCTTAGGATACAAGCAACAAACAACAATTTTTTTGTATTTTTGGTCAGCAAATGATTAATGCATGATGATTATGATGACAATGATGATCCTAATATTTAAGCTATGGTGGGATCTCAGTGGTCAAAAATTGGGGTACGACATCATGATGGCTATTTTTTCGGATATCATAGAGAGTTCCATGGAAGTTTTCATGGATGACTTTTCTGTCTTTGGAGAGTCATTTCAGAACTGTTTAGAAAACCTAGATACTGTCCTGACACGATGTGAAGAGACTAATTTGGTGCTGAATTGGGAGAAGTTCCATTTCATGGTAAAAGAGGGAATTGTGCTAGGGCATAAGATCTCAAAATAAGGGTTAGAGGTGGACCAAGCTAAAATAGAGGTTATTGAGAAGCTCCCCCCACTTGTTAACATAAAAGGTGTTATGAGTTTCTTGGGACATGCTGGATTCTATAGAAGGTTCATCAAAGATTTCGTAAAAATCACAAAACCACTCTGTCAATGGCTACATCATGATGTGCCATTTGTCTTCAGTAAGGAGTGTATGAATTCTTTCAAGCTATTAAAGAAGGCTCTAGTCTCTTCTCTAATAGTGAAAGCTCCAGACTAGACAAAGCCATTTGAGTTGATGTGTGATGCAAGTGACTTTGCAATTGGTGTTGTACTTGGTCAGAGGCACGACAAAGTGTTTCACACTATCTACTACGCTAGTAAAACTTTGATTGAAGCTCAAATTAATTACACTACCACAAAAAGGGAATTACTAGCTGTAGTATTCGCTTTTGACAAGTTCAGATCTTACTTGGTTGGCACCAAGGTGATTGTGTACATGGATCATGCAGCAATAAAGTATCTCATTGCTAAAAAGGATGCCAAGCCAAGGGTTATTAGATGGGTCTTACTATTGCAAGACTTTGACCTAGAGATAAGAGACAAAAAAGGAGTAGAGAATCTAGTTGCTGACCATTTATCAAGGCTACCAGATGAAGTCCATGGAAAAGATGATGGAGAGATACAGGAAAGATTTCTTGATAAGCAGCTGTTACTGATAACTAATGGCATGACTACCTGGTATGCTGACATTGTCAACTATCTGGTGAGTAGAGTCGTGCCACCTGACTTTAACTCTCAGTAGAGGAAGAGGTTCTTCCACATGAAAAATGATTACTTTTGGGATGAACCCTTTTTATAAAAGAAGTGTTACGATCAAATAATGAGGAGATGCGTGGATCAGCAAGAGGCAAGACAAAATGGCATGACAGAAAGTGTCTGAAAAGAGAATTGAATGAAGGCCAGCTAGTTCTTTTATTTAATTTTAGATTAAAGCTGTTTCCAGGAAACTTTAAATCTAGATGGTCTGGCCCCTTCAAATTGATTAAGATTTATCCTCATGGGGCTGTAGATCTATGAAATGAAAAACCAAGCGAATCATTCAAAGTTAATGGATAAAGAGTGAAGTTGTATCATGGTTAACCCTTAGACAATGGGAAGATCAACGTTAATTTGTGCCAAGGTTAAGCTATAAGACTTTAAAATAGCGCTACTGGGAGGCATCCCAGATTTACAATTTTTTGTCTTTTAGTTATTTTATTTTCAGATTATTGAATGAAGAGTCAAAGTGAGAAAGATTCAGAGGCGTGAGCAGTCTATCCTGAGAGAGATAGACAATGAAAAGGATAAAAGGATCAAATGCTGAGTTTCCTTAACTTAGCATGAAAATAGAAAACTTTTGGGACACGTGATTCAGAGGATAAATAAAGGTCACGCGCGTCGCACTGCAGATGTGTCAGTGGTGACGTCAGACAGACAAGGGCATTTATTGCTTGGCATGTTTTAGAAGAAAAATCACTACCTACGCAGTAATCACCATATCCTATAGGTCTGCCTATACCACTTTTTGTCACTGTATGGAAATTCAAATTTCCCCCTTTTCTGACACGTACCCCAAAACTGCCAATTTTCCCCTTTTCCAAAACCGCTACCGTTTCCACTCACCATCCCACTTCTCATTAAACCTCTCCACTACTCTCAATCCCCCATTCATTTCCAAGAACCGATTTATGAAGGATAGAAAAACACTTAGAAAGGGGGGGTGGGTTTGAATAATTGTAGCTTTAAAACTTGTAAGATAAAAACAATTTGCACAAACATTTTTATCCTGGTTCGTTGTTAACTAAAATACTCCAGTCCACCCCCTTGGAGTGATTTACCTCACCTGAGGATTTAATCCACTAATCACACTTGATTACAATGGTTTTCCACTTAGCCAAATGCTAGGTCTTCGAGAGTATCCTGATCACAACCTGATCACTCTAGGAACAAACTGCTTAGACAACCTCTAAGACTTTTCTAGAGTATTCTGATCTACCTGATCACTCTAGTTCTTACAACTTAATGTAAACAAATTCTAAGAGTATTACAATGCTTCTGAAAAGCTATAATCACGACTGTGATATTTCTCTTAAAGTTTAAGCTTAAATCTCACTAAGATATTACAACAGCAATGTAGTGAGCTTGATGATGAAGTTTGAGAGCTTTTGAATTTGACAGCGATTCAGCTTAATGAGCAAGTGTTGTTAGAATTCGTCAGTTGTGCGTTATTTTTTGCTTCTCATCAGAACTTCATATTTATAGGCGTTTGAGAAGATGACCGTTGGGAGCATTTAATGCTTTGCGTATTCCGTACAGCATTGCATTTAATGTTTCACTCTTTTGTCAACTACCTCGAGCCTTGTTTCCGCTGTGTCTACTGACGTTGCCTTTAATAGCTTCTAACGTTCCTTTTGTCAGTCAGCGTAGCCTGCCAGTCTAGTACTTGCTTCTGATCTGATGTTTGTGTAAACAACGTTTGAATGTCATCAGAGTCAAACAGCTTGGTGCATAGCATCTTCTTGTCTTCTGACCTTGAAGTGCTTCTGAGCGTGATACCATGAGAACTTCAGTGCTTCTGCTTCTGATCTCAAGTTCTTCTGATGCTTCCATAGACCCATGTTCTGATTCTGCTTGACCATCTTCTGATGTCTTGCTAGACCATGTTCTGATGTTGCATGCTGAACCTTCTGAGTCAGTTGCCTCTTGCGCTGATTTTGTGCATACTCTTTGTATAATTCCTGAAATGGAAATTGCATAGTATTAGAGTACCAAATTATCTCATACAAAATTCATATCCTTGTTATCATCAAAACTAAGAATATTGATCAGAACAAATCTTGTTCTAACAATCTCTCCCTTTTTGATGATGACAAAAACGTACATAAATGATATGAATTTGCGATCAGAATATCAGACGGCTAAAGACAGTTACACAACTATAGCACAAGCATACAGACAATGTGTGAATATGTCTCCCCCTGAGATTAACAATCTCCCCCTGAGATAAATAATCTCCCCTTGAAATAAATACTAGCAGAATTTTTATAAATAAAATACTTCCCTGAGTGTTTCAGTAGAGACTTTCACATATGCTTAGATCTTCAGAACATTCACAGCTTCTGATTCTTGCTTCCATAGGATAGCTTCAGAACTTGAATTTCCTAGATCTTCAGAATATTCATAGCTTCTGATTCTTGCTTCCATTGGACAGCTTCAGAGCTTGAATATTTTCTTGAGTCATTGCATGCTAGATTGTATCAGAACATTGTTGAATGTACCAGAGCATCATCAGAGCATCTCTTCATCCTGAAATGTTACAGAACAAACTAAACGACAAAAGTCAGCATGAATGATTCAGAACATAAAATATGTATCAGAACATATAATTATGTATCAGAGCATACAAACATAAAATGTTTCAGAGCATATTTTGTAACTAAAACATGCATCAGAACATATAAAGAATAAGAATGAAAGTATATTCTATCATCAGAATATCAGAGCATTCTTCCTTCTTGCTTCTGATTCTTGAAGCTTTATAGCACTCAGCTTGCTTCAATTTCCAAGAGCTTGATTCTTTATAGAATTGCTTTTCCCCATCTCTTTGCTTCTCATGTTGAACTTTTAAAGAAGATCTTCAATTCCTGCAAGACAACACTCAAAGACATAGAACTTTGCAAGTTCTGTTAGAAATGTGGAGCCTTTCTCCCAGCAACTGATAAAATAAATCAGATCATTTATCACATTTTCTCCCCCTTTTTGTCATAACATCAAAAACATAAAAGATTCAGATGAAAAACACGACAACACACATAGAAGAAAAGGATAAAATTTCATTAAGCACGGAGAAAAAGTTCAGAAGTACAAGAGGAAGGGCAAGAAAAGATGCAAAGAAAAACAGATGCAGCAAAGCAAAAAGAAATAGTCTAAGACTCAATCTAAGATGACCCTAGCATCGACATGATCTTGGCCAACATATCATGAATCCCACTGTTGCTCTCATTCTGCCTTTCCATGAAAGCACGAAACTCAGCGTTGATTGATCTCTGCTCATCCTGGTTCTTCTGAATAACTTCCAAAGTTCTTGCAAGACGAGAAGGTTCATCAGAAGAAGCTTCACAACTTCTTTCCAAGGGGATGGCATTCTGATCCGCAGCTTCCATGATCAGATCATTTGCAGGATTTTCCTTAACAGGAATTATTTCAGCAACATGATCAGCATCTGCTTCTTCCATAGAAGCATCTCCATACTTTGCAGCAGGAACCTCAGAATCTCCATTCTCAAGTGCCTGAAGAATGGCAGCAAGATTCCTAGGAGCAGAAGGACCTTCAACTTCTGGTGGGTCAACAACTTCTGGAATGACCAAGCTTGGGTCTTCCTTAGAAGGGTTTTCCCTCAGAAAGTCAAAGAGAGTCCTGAATTCTCCGAGCAGAACAGGATATTGAGGTTTCCAGACCACAATTTCCCTACAAGGATTAGCTTCCATTGCAGCAGCAGTTCTTGCTTCTTCCAGTTCATCCACAAACCTCTTCTCCTCAACAGCAACCCTGTTTCTGAGGGGATGGTAGTAGATACCATTATCACCCTCCAGAAGGTAACCAGCATGACCAGGGGCAGCAGCCACTAGTCTCTTCTGAACTCCCATTGCTCCTACTTGAAAATCCTGGCGAAAGCTTCTCCAGAGGTTTCTCGTAAAAACATCATCAAAACCATTGAGGAAAGCATCGCTCAGAAGGTCAAGCCTGCTAATCACTTCACTTCTGAACAACTCCAGACAAACGATAGGTTCAGGTTCAGGAGGGTTGAAGGTGAATTTGTAGTCAGGGTAGAGAAGGCAGTAGGGGTTGGATTTTCTGGTGGTTAGGGGATGGGATAGAGAAGATGGAGGTGCAGTGGTTGAGGAAGATGGAATATCAGTGAAGGAGGTTGATGAGGAAGGTATATCTGTAGGTGTGGAAAGGATGGTAGTTAAGGGGGTAGGGTTGAGAACTTGAGAAGATGATGGTGTTTGCAAGCTAATAGGTAAAGGTGATATGGGGGTAGGAGTTTGTGCAGAAGGAGGTGATTGAGGAATATTTGTAGAAGTAAGGATGTTTTGAGGTTCAGAAGGGGAGGGTTGGATAGGTGGAGATTGGTACACTTGCCTGGAGAAGTTACCTATTCTGATTGCCTCAAAGGAATCAACCTTAAGAGGGTCATAAGTGACCTTCTGCCTTGTTTCTCTCTTGACAGCTTCTTCTGCAGCCTTTCTCTTTAGCCTTTTCTCTCGTTTCTTCTTATCCTCCTTCTTGAGGTCAGCTTGGGAAGGAAGCACTCTTCCACGAATCCATGCAGGATCAATAGACGATGAATTTCTCACAGAAGCCTCCAAATATAATTTAACAGCCTGCATAGACTTAGCAAACTCCTTTCCAAGTGAAGCATTAGATGTTCCAAATATAATATCATCAACATAAATTTGAAAAATTAAAATATCCCTCTTAGATGTTTTACAGAAAAGGGTCGTGTCCACTTGTCCTCTAGTGAAACCATTGTCTAGAAGGAAAGAACTTAATCTTTCGTACCAAGCTCTGGGAGCTTGCTTCAAACCATACAATGATTTCTTAAGTTTGAAAACATGTTCTGGAGACTTAAAGTCTTCAAAACCAGGAGGTTGATGGACATAGACTTCTTCATCTATATAACCATTTAAGAAGGCACTCTTAACATCCATCTGATACAGAGTGATGTTATGTTGAGTGGCAAAGGAAATTAATAAGCGAATAGATTCTAACCTGGCCACTGGTGCAAAGGTTTCTGTATAGTCAATCCCTTCTTGCTGACTATATCTCTGAGCCACCAGTCTGGCTTTGTTTCTTACCACTTCTCCCTTTTCACTAAGCTTGGTTCTGAACACCCACTTAGTACCAATGATGTTGAATCCTTTTGGTCTAGGAACCAAATCCCATACATCATTCCTAGTAAACTGATTTAGTTCTTCTTGCATGGCAATCATCCAGTCTGGATCTTCTAGAGCTTGATCAACAGAAGTTGGCTCGATCAAAGAAACAAGACCTAATTTACATTCTGCATTATTCTTAAGGAATGCTCTTGTTCTGATGGGATCGTCTTTCTTTCCAAGGATCACATCTTCAGAGTGAGCTAAGGAGAGTCTAGAAGATTTTCTGACTGTTGGCTCTTCAGAAATCCTGAGATTCTCTAAAGATGCAGCAACTTGATCTTCTGATTCATTGCTTCTGAGACTTTCAGCTTCTGGAGCTTTACTTCTTGGTTCTACAGCTTCTGATATGTCAATATCTATATCTGCAAAATTCTCAAACTGCTTTGGTTTTTCAAGACCAAGCTTATCATCAAACCTGATATTGATTGATTCTTCTACAACCAATGTTTCAGTATTGTATACTCGGTAGCCTTTAGAGCGTTCAGAATATCCAAGAAGAAAACATTTTTGTGGCTTAGAATCAAACTTACCAAGATGATCTTTAGTATTCAGAATAAAACATACACATCCGAAAGGATGAAAATATGAAATGTTGGGCTTTCTGTTCTTCCACAATTCATAAGGAGTCTTATTTAGAATAGGTCTTATAGAGATTCTATTCTGAATATAACATGCAGTGTTTATTGCTTCTGCCCAAAAGTGCTTAGCCATATTGGTCTCATTGATCATGGTTCTGGCCATTTCTTGCAGAGTCCTATTCTTTCGCTCTACAACTCCATTTTGCTGTGGAGTTCTAGGGCAAGAGAAATCATGGGCAATACCATTTTCTTTGAAGAACTCCTCAAAGAATCTGTTCTCAAATTCGCCACCATGATCACTTCTGACCTTTATGATTTTGCACTCCTTCTCAGATTGGATCTGAGTGCAGAATTCAAAGAACACTGAATGAGACTCATCCTTGTGTTTTAAGAACTTTACCCATGTCCAGCGGCTATAATCATCTACGATGACTAATCCATATTTCTTCCCTCTGACAGATGCTGTTTTGACTGGTCCAAACATATCAATGTGCAGAAGTTCTAATGGCCTTGAGGAAGAGACAACATTCTTAGATTTGAATGCAGGTTTGGAGAACTTGCCCTTCTGACATGCTTCACAAAGAGCATCTGATTTATATTTCAGATTTGGGAGACCTCTGACTAGATTTAGTTTGTTAATTTGAGAAATCTTTCTCAAACTAGCATGTCCTAATCTTCTGTGCCAGACCCATTGCTCTTCAGAAACAGACATAAGGCAAGTCACCTTCTGCTTCTCAAGATCTGAAAGATCAATCTTATAGATGTTGTTCTTTCTCTTGCCTATAAATAGGATTGAGCCATCCTTCTGACTTACAGCCTTGCAAGACTTTTGATTGAAGATTATATCATAACCATTGTCACTTAATTAACTTATGGACAATAAGTTATGCGTTAATCCTTCTACAAGAAGTACATTAGTTATGGAAGGAGAGTTACCAATACTTATGGTTCCAGAGCCAATAATTTTTCCCTTCTGATCTCCTCCAAACTTGACTTCTCCACCAGACTTAAGCACCAGGTCTTGGAACATAGACCTTCTTCCTGTCATGTGTCGCGAGCACCCAGAGTCCAGGTACCATGACATTTTGTGCTTTGTCCTCTTTGCAGCTAAAGATATCTGCAACAGAAATTATCTTCTCCTTAGGTACCCACAATTTCTTGGGTCCTTTCTTGTTAGTTTTCCTCAAGTTCTGATTGAACTTGGGTTTAGCATGATAATTAACAGGAGGAACATCATGATATTCTTTAGGTTTGACATCATGATATTTCTTAGGTTGTGTCACATGCTTCTTGGTGTGTACAGTGTTAAAACTCTGTGCATGTGAAGTGAGCCTAATATCATGTGCATGGCCATATTTGAACTGATCATACAATGGCTTGTATGTGATTTTCAAATCATCAACAAGTTCAAATTTATGTGAGGTATCACCCTCATAGCCAAAGCGAAACCTTCTGTTTCCAGAAATACCATATATCATAGAAGCAAGATGACTTCTGCCAATACTTTAAGATAGGAACATTCTGAAGCTCGAGTCATATTCTTTCAGAATATGATTGAGACTAGGAATGGATTTTTCTGATTTAGAAGGAGATCCACTATCATTGGATAATTTTAAAACTTTTTCCTTCAGTTCAGAATTTTCCACTTCCAGCTTCTTAGTTTCAAATTCAAATTGCTTTTTCAGCTTTTTGTATTTGATACTAAGGTGAGCCTTGAGTTCCAGAAGTTCAGTCAAGCTGGAAACTAATTCATCTCTAGATAGTTCAGAAAATACCTCTTCAGAATCTGATTCTGATGTAGATTCTGATCCATCATCCACTGTGGCCATCAGTGCAAAGTTGGCTTGCTCTCCTTCAGAGTCTGATTCTGATTCTGATTCAGAATCATCCCATGTTGCCATAAGCCCCTTCTTCTTATGAAACTTCTTCTTGGGATTCTCCTTCTGAAGTTTTGGACATTCATTCTTGAAGTGTCCAGGCTCATTGCACTCATAGCAGACGACTTTTTTCTTGTCAGATCTTCTGCCACCAAAAGATTCTCCTCGTTCAAATTTCTTTGAACTTCTGAAGTTTTTGAACTTCCTTTGTTTGCTCTTCCAGAGTTGGTTTACCCTTCTGGAGATCATGGACAGTTCATCTTCTTCTTCTGATTCTGATTCTTCAGAGTCTACTTCTTCAGCCTGAAAAGCGTTAATGCATTTTTTAATATTAGATTTTAATGCAATAGACTTACCTTTCTTCTGAGGCTCATTTGCATCCAGCTCTATCTCATGGCTTCTCAAGGCACTGATTAGCTCTTCCAAAGAAACCTCATTCAGATTCTTTGCAATCTTGAATGCAGTCACCATTGGACCCCATCTTCTGGGCAAGCTTCTGATGATCTTCTTTACATGATCAGCCTTGGTGTAGCCTTTGTCCAGAACTCTTAATCCAGCAGTTAGCGTTTGAAATATTGAGAACATCTTCTCAATATCTTCATCGTCCTCCATCTTGAAGGCTTCATATTTCTGGATTAGAGCAAGAGCTTTGGTCTCTTTGACTTGAGCGTTTCCTTCATGGGTCATTTTCAATGACTCATATATATCATGGGCAGTTTCCCTGTTAGATATCTTCTCATACTCAGCATGAGAGATAGCATTCAACAAAACAGTCCTACATTTATGATGATTTTTGAAAAGTTTCTTTTGATCATCATTCATTTCTTGTCTTGTAAGCCTTACGCCAGTAGCATTCACTGGATGTTTGTAACCATCCACCAGAAGATCCCATAAGTCACAGTCTAGACCAAGGAAGTAACTTTCCAGTTTATCTTTCTAATATTCAAAGTTTTCACCATCAAATACTGGTGGTCTAGTATAACCATTGTTACCATTTCCATTGTATTGCTCAGCAGAGCCAGATGTAGATGTAGATGTGTTTGTTGGAATTTCACCAGCCATCTTTTACTGAAGCGTCTTTCTCTTCCTGAATCTTTTCTAAACACGGTTAAGTGCTTGCACCTTAGAACCGGCGCTCTGATGCCAATTGAAGGATAGAAAAACACTTAGAAAGGGGGGGGGGGGGGGTTGAATAAGTGTAGCTTTAAAACTTGTAAGATAAAAACAATTTGCACAAAGATTTTTATCCTGGTTCGTTGTTAACTAAACTACTCCAGTCCACCCCCTTGGAGTGATTTACCTCACCTGAGGATTTAATCCACTAATCACACTTGATTACAATGGTTTTCCACTTAGCCAACTGCTAAGTCTTCTAGAGTATCCTGATCATAACCTGATCACTCTAGGAACAAACTGCTTAGACAACCTCTAAGACTTTTCTAGAGTATTCTGATCTACCTGATCACTCTAGTTCTTACAACTTAATGTAAACAAATTCTAAGAGTATTACAATGCTTCTGAAAAGCTATAATCATGACTGTGATATTTCTCTTAAAGTTTAAGCTTAAATCTCACGAAGATATTACAACAGCAATGTAGTGAGCTTGATGATGAAGTTTGAGAGCTTTTGAATTTGACAGCGATTCAGCTTAATGAGCAAGTGTTGTTAGAATTCGTCAGTTGTGCGTTATTTTTTGCTTCTCATCAGAACTTCATATTTATAGGCGTTTGAGAAGATGACCGTTGGGAGCATTTAATGCTTTGCGTATTCCGTACAGCATTGCATTTAATGTTTCACTCTTTTGTCAACTACCTCGAGCCTTGTTTTCGCTGTGTCTACTGACGTTGCCTTTAATAGCTTCTAACGTTCCTTTTGTCAGTTAGCGTAGCCTGCCAGTCTAGTATTTGCTTCTGATCTGATGTTTGTGTAAACAATGTTTGAATGTCATCAGAGTCAAACAGCTTGGTGCAGAGCATCTTCTTGTCTTCTGACCTTGAAGTGCTTCTGAGCGTGATACCATGAGAACTTCAGTGCTTCTGCTTCTGATCTCAAGTTCTTCTGATGCTTCCATAGACCCATGTTCTGATTCTGCTTGACCATCTTCTGATGTCTTGCTAGACCATGTTCTGATGTTGCATGCTGAACCTTCTGAGTCAGTTGCCTCTTGCGCTGATTTTGTGCATACTCTTTGTATAATTCCTGAAATGGAAATTGCATAGTGTTAGAGTACCACATTATCTCATACAAAATTCATATCCTTGTTGTCATCAAAACTAAGAATATTGATCAGAACAAATCTTGTTCTAACAATTTATTCACCATTCATTTTCTCTCTCGTTTTACCCCTTTCTTCCCAAAACCACTAGTCATTTTCACAATCCCTAAACAGAAAACACCATGAAAGCTTCAACCTCACAAGTGAAGGTTCGAAAAACACAATAAGGGGGGTTGGATTGGGTTTTTGATAAAAAAAACTTATGACACATTTGTTTATCCTGGTTCGTTTAAACTCAAACTACTCCAGTCCACCCTATCAAGGTGATTTCGCCTCTCTCTTACGAGGTATTAATCCACTAATCAAACTTGATTACAACAACGTTCACATTGACAACCGTCAAAGTCTTCTTGAGATAAACCACAACCCGGTTTCTCAAGGAACAACAATTATAAACTTACAACTAGAAAGTGTTTAAGAATTGCTTCTAGAAAGCTATATCACAATTGTAATGTATACACAATGTTTAAGAACAATGCACAAAAAATAAAAGAATGAATGAATAATAATTTGAGAGCTCTCTGTAATTGTTTGTGCATGAGAATTATTCTTTCAAACTTCAGTAGTGTCTTCAATATATAGTGAAGCTTTTGATCCGTTGAGAGACACACTTCTTCGTTTTTGGAAGGTTGATATAATTCGTTTTAAGTTCTTTCCAAAAATAAGGTGAAATTCTGGTATGACAGATTCAGGATGTCACTCACGATGTCAAGATATCTGATCTGTTATCAACTTAGCAAAGGCAAAATAGAAAGATCCCCAATTTTTTATTACCCCTAAGAAGAAGGAGTCTATTGAGTACTGGGATCATGTTAGTTCAGTCAACATAACCAGATTGTAAACTTTATTGGTTATGTATTTAGACAAGCTATCAAACCTGAACCTGATGTTATATACTATGTTACAACATCCAAGACTCAATCAAACAATATAATGCAGAAGATAAATAACACAGTGAATTGTCAACCTAGTTCGGTTTAACTACCTACTCTGGGGACTACCAAGCCAAAAAGAAGATTTCACTATCAGTAGAATTATTTTATGTAAACAACCTCTGGTTTACAGATAAACAACCTCTGGTTTACCTAGTCACTACCCAATGCAACCTTTATCTTATAACTCCATCTAAGACAAGAGAACCTCTGCTCACTCCCTAGTGATACCTAACTGTTACAACGCTGCAACAACTATTTAAACAAATAACAATGAATACTAACTTGATCTTGCGTCACAGCTTCATTCAAGAATATAATACTCAACTCTTACCTACAGGTTTCGAGTGAGAACAATAACTTCTGTTACCTACAGGTTTCGAGAAGGACATGGCAGCCATCCCACAGCCTGGGTGGTCTACCTATACAAACCCTAATGACTACATCTTTTCAACACACAGTTTTCTCTCTCTTTT
Source organism: Vicia villosa (assembly GCF_029867415.1). Classification (NCBI taxonomy): domain Eukaryota; kingdom Viridiplantae; phylum Streptophyta; class Magnoliopsida; order Fabales; family Fabaceae; genus Vicia; species Vicia villosa. The sequence continues at coordinate 157,982,380 of NC_081182.1, read as the reverse complement.
TTTTAAAAATAGGTTACAAAGGTTTCTATTTATAACCTATTCCCAATTGGACTTGGGCTTACAAATCGCAGCACTACTGGCTGTTAGAAATCTACAGTTTTTTTTGCTAAAAGAAAGGTCTTCAATCACAAGTTTCCTAATTTATATCCTAAATTAGAAACTGCTGAATCTTCAATATTCTGATTTGATTCTTCAATATTCTGACTTGATTCTATTGACCTTTAAATCTGCGCCACATAGGATTACATAATATTCCATAGAATATTCTGTATCTGTTGAGTATTAGACTGAATCTTCATTCCAGTTCTGCAGGCGCGATGTCATGAGTTGATGTCATGACATTCCATATAACATCTTGCTTGTACCTGTTTTAATCTTTTATATTTGTAAGACTTATACATTCTATTAGCCAATTATCCAATAAAAACATCAACTAAGGATTTTTTTTTAGAATTAAAGTTCCAGCCATTACTAGAAGATCTTGAATTAAATGACTTGAAACAAAACTAAGTATCAGAATATTATGTATCAGAGCATTACGTCAGTGTTTGGTGCAAGAAGCATTTTTCATATCAGAGCTTGATCAGAACTTCTGCTTCTGAAAAATCACAGTCAAAACTTGAGCAATCGACAACCTCACTACTTTGAGCTTGTTGTAGTGACTTTCAGAACATTATCTTCTTAAAACGGAGATCAAGTGGCAAATACTTCATGTTCTTGTGCTTCTTTCAGAATTTGTTTCTTATTCTTTGATCTGGGTAAGCATCAGAACTTCTATAACATAAATAAACGATTAGGGAGCATATATGTTCTTATTAAAATTATGTGTTTGTTATCATCAAAACTATTTCAAAGATATAGAACCAAACTTTGTTCTAACAATCTCCCCCTTTTTGATGATGACAAAAACTCATATATTTTGAATAAGTAAATAGCATAATAGATTTTTAGAAACTCCCCCTGACTTAGAAACTCCCCCTGAATTTAATATTCAGTAGAGAAGGAATACTTCCCGGATTATGTCTCCTTGAATTAGAAGTTCAGATGAAGCTTATAAGTTTCCTTATCCAGAAGTTTCCTGTTCTTAATAAATGATTTAACAAATCTGTTAAATAAAAATGTTTGAGGCATTATTCCAGGTAAACTGCTATGAATTCAAAATATTCTACATTCTCCCCCTTTTTGTCAATAATATAAAAGATGGAGTTAAAAGAAGGAACTTCATTAATGATCAGGAAGAAAATACAAGAAACAACGACAGAAAGACAAAAGAAAAACAGATTAATAAGTAAAAGCTTCACAATCATCATCAAACAGAACTTCATCACTATTTGGAAAGTGTGTGTTGCGAAGAATATCAATGACTTCACAGGATTCAAACATGGAAGATAGGATTCGTCCATAAGGGATGTAGAAGCTCTGACCGAATCTGAAGGCCAAGAGAGATTCCTTCAGATGATTGAAGATGATAGCCAGAAGATTCACAGGACGTCCTCTTTCGAGACGATGAATGAGAAAACGATCTCGTGATGACACAAGGTTACAAAATTCTCCTCTAGGTTGTAAGTTCGTGAGAAAAAACTGATACAAGACCTTTTTAGAAGGTGAGAGAGTTTCTGGATCATTGAGGAGATGCCTGGCAGTTTTTCTCAAGTTTCTTGGCATAACATTTGCATTCCAGTAATCAAAGGCAACATGACAAGTAGAAAGTGGTTGAGAGGGACACAAAAGGGTGGCAAGGAAATGGAAAGAGGAGATATAGAATTTGATGCAATAAATGCTAAGATTTGCACGTCTTCTATAATGATGCAAAGAGCATCGGAAACACACAAAAGCAGCATAATGATTAGAGTCTAAAGGGGAAGCGTAAAAGATTTTTAAAAAACAGTTACCGATATGACTCGAGCCTCTATATATAGAAACTCAACCGTCTCAACCATTCAGATTCTAACCAAGTGTTCAGCCTAGGAAGGGATTTGGTAACTTGAGTTGACAGCTGTTTGATTTGGTGAACTGCCTGAAATATGCTTAGAAATATCTAGATCTTCTTGCTTGTTAAGGTAAATGATCAGAAGTTCACAAAAGGAGCGACAACCGACAAAACATAAATATATAGATTTCATCTTCATTCTGTACATAATTTCATACTGATATTCTTCAGAATTATATCTTCACCAAGGGGTTTTGTAAAGATATCAGCCCATTGATGGTCTGTATCAATAAATTTTAAAGAAAGGATCCCCTTCTGAGTATAGTCTCTAATGAAATGATGTTTTATTTCTATATGTTTAGCTCTAGAATGTAAAATAGGGTTCTTAGAAACACAAATAGTAGAAGTATTATCACAAAGGATAGGAATGTTACTCTCATATATGTTAAAATCATCAAGCTGATTCTTCATCCAGAGCATCTAAATACTACACCCAGCTGCAGCTATATATTCAGCTTTATTAGTTGATAGTGCAACAGTAGATTATGTTTTGCTGGACCATGAGATTAAGTTTTCTCCCAGAAACTGGCAGCTTCCAAAAGTACTTTTTCTTTCTATCTTGTCCCCAGCAAAATCAGCGTCGCAGTAACCTACTAATTTGTAATTTTGGGATTTTCTATACAATAAACCAAGATTAGTAGTACCTTTCAAGTACTTGAAAATTTGCTTAACTGCTATTATGTGAGATTCTCTTGGATCTGATTGGAATCTGGCACATAAACAAACATTGTAGAGAATATGTGGTCTTGAGGCAGTTAAATATAAAAGAGAGCCAATCACACCTCTGTAGAACTTTTGTTCTACTTTCTTACTTGCATCATCTTTTTCAAGGATGCATGTAGGATGCATGGGGGTCTTTGATGGTTTACTTTCAGACATAAAAAATTTCTTCAGAAGTTATTTAACATACTTATTTTGGTGTATGTAGGTTTCTTCTGAAGTTTGAATAATTTGAATTCCTAGAAAGAACTTGAGTTCGCCTATCATGCTCATTTTAAATTCTGCCTGCATATTCTTAGCAAATTCTTTGCCCAGTGAGGCTTTAGTAGATCCAAAGATAATATCATTGTCATACCCCAAAATTTGCCCACCATATCTTTATGCTCAAGCTCATCCAAGTATCAACAGCTCAAGATCTAAGTGGATGCACACTCTCCTAAACAAACAACCTACAACTAGGGTTTTTGTTTCTCTTCAAGAAAAATTCAAGTTCTGACAATTCATGTGGACCTCATAAACTCTCATATGCCTCAAAGGATCCTCATGCCAATTTTCAAGCTCTAATTCAAAAGATTGCTCACCCAATGGCCCAAACGATCAATAATCGACTAGTTGACCTAAAAGTCAAGCTATAGTCAAACCACAGTCAAAACTTCTGATTTTTGGTCAACATCCTCATTATGAAGTATCATTCATCATTTGATCACGTATTGATCATGATGCATCAAAGAAAGCTCCAAAATCATCAAAAACCTAAGTTTCTAAATTAGGGTTTTAAGGAGAAAGTCAACTGAACTTTGACCAGCCATAACTTTCACATGGAACATCAGAAATTTCCCCGCAAAATCTCATTTTGAAGGAAATTGAATTCTCTACAACTTTGTATCTTACATGCCAAGGCAAAAAATGCATCATTTGAGAGATATGAGCCAAAACATTACAGGTCCTTCTAGAAGCTCGCAAAAAGCTGTTTTTTGTCAGGAGCGATATCTTTAAGATAAAATCATCAAATGCAAAATATGTTCCAAAGTGGCTTATAAAGGATATCTTGGGGTTTCCAAAAAGTCCTAGAACAATTACATTCCATAAAAAATGAGAGAGATATGCTTGGTACCAGTTGGTTAAAATTCAAGGAAAAGGAGAAACCCTAATTGACAAAATTCAATTTTTTGACTAATGGGCCAAAGTTTCTTGGTTCTAAACATGCCCATGGTGTATTTAGTAGCCCACCACGCCATCTTTTCCTTATTTGCATTATTATTTATTTTTATTTGAATTATATTCATTTTAATTCAAATTTAATAAAAGAAATAATGTCAAATATAAAAGATACAATATTGTTTGATCTCTCAATCAAATATTGAGTAAATATGTTAGAAAAACGTGATAAGGGATATTGAAAGAAGAATGGAACCAATGTGGAAAAATTTGAATCAATTTGAATCATAATCGTTTTCAAATAATTTCTCAATCAATCAACTTGTTCATTTGATCAAATGTTAGCCCTAAAAAGACCATTATATATAAAGAAACATAATCAGAAACAAGGGGATGTTCTGGCAGCCAAAGAAATAGGGTTTTCAAAGCTTCAAAAACCTTCAAAAATTAGGGCACGAAAGAGATTATTTCACAGCAAGTTTCAGCCATGCATGCTTAGCTTATCAGCTTCCTAAGATTCCCAGGAGTTTGTTCACAGTCTGGAGTAAAGCCCATCGCTCTCAGAACGCGACTTATCATCTTCGCCAGAGGTAAGTATATTCAAAAATTGGAATCCATGTATATACGTCTTGTTAACTTTTTCGTGTGCATGATTACATTCAGGAACTCCATTATAGCCACTTTGACGTGTTACATGTGACTTATTGGACCGGAACGATGATTTGCCATTGTTAGGGCTGAAGCTCGGTAAAACTTTGAACTGAGAGCTACGAACATTTTCAGGGCGAGATAACTGTACCATTGAACTCAGAATGGCGAATTTAGTGGGACTCTGTTGTTCTCTTTTTGCTTTTTTACTGTTTTCTCAGGATCCATGTTTGATGCCCATCACAGAGGAAGGAAGAGCCACCGTCGACGGTGGTATGAATGGCCAAGAAATCCTTCAACGCACGCCTGGCACTTTCATGGAGAATGATTGGCTGGTCAACAGTGGCTATCTTCTCTCTCCGCATGTGGCTAGCCCGTCAAAAGATAACGGGCCCCAGCCTGAAATTGTTTGACTTTCCAAAGGTGAGTTGAATTTTGTACTTAATATCTCTCACCTATGTTACTAACAAGTCAACGAATTGGCGCAGCTGGCATAGCAGTGTTGTGTGTGTCGTCCCAAACCTGGGTTTGATACCCAGGGAAACATTTGTTTTTCTTTGTATTTTTCTTATTGCAGATTCAGTGCCAGTGACTTCTTAAGCCTACGATACACTCTCCCAGCATCACCGTTGGATTGTATCCAGATTAAATCCAACGTACATGATGAGGCAGTGTACCACAGACACTCAGGGACATGCAACACGGGATTTCACACGCCCTCAGCCATTACCAGGTTGTTTTCTTTCTTGTTTTTCTTCATTTTTTTATTTATTTTCTTACTTAGTAATCATCCATTAGTTTTTAATCACTAACTAACCAATAATTAATTAATAAAATTAAGATTAGGGTTGGTGTTAGTTATTTTAAATCATTAGGTTTTACTTTTAATTAATTTAGTAATAATTTTTAGGGTAAAATTAGAATAGTTTAATTTAGGATTAATTAATTAATTAGGATAATTAATTTATAATTTAGGTTTAAGCGATTAGGATTAATTGCTACCTTTAAGTTTAGCCTTAATCAATAAACCACGGGTAAACATAAATTATCAACAATGTAAGAGTTGTCTATTAACTATAACCCTTAAGTTTTAATCTTTGGGTTTGTCTAAGGTTTTTAACTTTGATTTTTTTTCTTAACTATATTTTATTCGCCTTTTCATTCTCCCTTCAACTTTTCCTGCTTTTATTTTCGCGCCCAATTCTTTTCCTTTTCATTCTGATTTTTCAGGGTTAGCCAACATCTTCTGACTACGTGCCGTGGCAATCGAAAAGCTAAGTTCTAATCCTTTTCTTATTTAAATTTTATTTTAATTTTTGTCTTATAGGTTAAATTAAGGTTTATTTTCAATGTCAAGGAATTCCACATACACTCATCCCTATTATTTTCTGTTTAGTTCTCAGATGTTCAGAGTCAATCGAAGGTTCGAGGAAGATCAAGGCTCAAGATAAAGATAATTAAATTAATTATTCATCTCTTATTTTCTGATTTAATTCCCCCATCCCCGCAGGTGTTTATTGTAATAGTGTAGGAACTTTTATTTTTCTGCCTTTAATTTCTGCAATTTTAAACTGCGTGGTTAGTAAAATAGGGAGTGCAACCATGAATTGAACATAGATCACTAATTTACAAGATAAATATCATCGAAGTTAACCACGTGATTGTTGCACCCACACACCTTTAGGGTAATCCTTCTTGTTGCCTGTTGCCTTATATTGTTGCCTTGTTGCCTCTAAGTATACTAAATAGTCAAGTCCCTCGATTCCGAGGATACCTAAAGCAATGTTGCCTTTAAAGTTATTGAAACTCCCTCGAGGTTGCCTTATAAAGAATGACTGTCCCTATTGCTAAGGTATCCTCGCATGATGCCTAAAAAGATTAATGACTATTATATCCTTCCCTTAGACTACCTGCCCTCTTTATGGCAAGGGACAGTCTTATGGCGAACAATAATTCTCAATGACCCTTCAAATCCAATTGAAAAACTTCCTGCCCTCTCATGGTATGGATAGACCCTTTCACCCCGAAAAGCTAAAAGATCAAATTTCTAAACTTAGGGTAGTTGCTATTAATTGCTTGCTCTTTTTCAAATTCAAATTCAAATTCAAAATCTTTTCCTACTTCTTTTCAAAGAAACTTTTCAAAAAGACTACACTTATTTACAAGCTAAAGTTCTTATTCAAATTTCTTATTTACACACTACTTTTCAAACATTTCAAACAATTCAAAAGTGAGCTAAGCAATTAAGAGCCCATGGAAAACCATGGATGCAAAGGGTGCCTTACACCTTCCCTTTGTATAACTTACCCCCCGAACTCAAAATCTTTTTAAAAGGTCTTTTTCTGTTCTTTTAGCCTTTCTATAAATTGGATAAAATAAAAGTCGGTGGCGACTCTTGCTATCCGCATATTTCGATAAAGTCAGTTCAGCGTATTACATAACTGGCGACTCTGCTGAGGATGCTTTCGATTAAAAAGAGGGGTTACCTTAAAGTTTAGGATTCACTTTAAAATTGTTTGATTTTTTGCTTTATATTTGTGGGCCTGTTTGGGTTTACTTGTGTGAAAGATCCTAACTCGGATCTGAGTACCTTAGGTAAATGGCATGAGACCAAGGAGACTGCACAGTGTATACTGATGTGGTTGATATGGTGGCCATCGTTAGTGTGACACATTGGTTTGTCCTGGTGTTCCTTGGGATCCGACTCGAGGAAACACTTGGCTGCTGCGTGGTGTCATTAAGCACTAATTTGCCCCTAGAACCTTAGTTGAACTTGACTTTGGCCTATTAGAAAGTAGCGAGATGGCTGGCTTTGGTTCCGACTGAAGTTGGTTGATACTCGAAGCTACACTCATATGGACTAGACTTTCAGGACCTTCTCGGTTGGTGATTCGATTGCCGAACTGAGATAAGCGCCTTGGAGAAAGGTCAATGATATGAGCTCCCTAGAACCCGATCTTTATATAGGACAGGTTGAACCAACTAAACTTCAGTGGGGAGGGTACTTACCTACGAACTTCATGCAAGCCTCTAAACCTAAGGGCACTTGTGTGACTTGTTTGTGTTTACTACTAACCTTTGTTTCCTCACAGGTTTTGTTAAAGGACTTGTTTACCCTTACTATCTCACGCTGTGCCTAATGAACTGCATTCGCATAACATCATGACATCATGACATCATAAGCATAACATGATTTAACTAACCCTTTCAAGGATCTTAGGAATTTAGGACGCACAATTTCAGGTGTCACTAGCAAGGACTAAATTCTCATCAAGGGGCAAGAGGATTTATTTTCCTCTAGCCACATACCTTCCAATTCAAAGGCTCAACACCTATCAAGGGGGGAGAGGATTTATTTTCCTCTAGCCATGTACCTTCAAATTTAGAGATATCCCGAATCAGAGGCGATGACGCACTCGATATGGTGATCTTGATTCTCAAAGAAGGACATTTAAAGACAAAGGCCAAGATTCTTCAGACGAAGCGGTGATCGATCATTTCCTAACGTCGCAAACTAAATTTCCTAAAGTTCTTTGAAAACACTGCATCTACATTCATAAACACTGCATAACAGGTTTCCGCAATAGGCTTCCCATTCTCTCTCGCTGTTTATTTCAGCACAAATGGATCTCGAGCAATCAGTCAAAAATCTTCAGGCTCAGAATATCCAGTTCCAAGTTTTGATTCTGAACTTGGTCAAGGGGCAAGACGAGTTGAAAAACCTTGTTAACTCAAAAGAAAAGGGATCAGCAGATGCGGTAAAGTTTACTCCATTGCACATGCCATTGTCTTAAGTTCTGCAACAACTGCTCAATCAGAACTTGATAACCCTATTGTCTCCATATTCAAGTCTTGCCAATCTTGCTCTTGGGTACAAGTACAATACAAGATGTGCTTATTAGTCGAATAGCCCCGGTAGTGATACAGAGGATTGTGGACCATCGAAGTATAAGATCCAAGATTTAATCGATATCAAGATCATTGATTTCAATTCAATTGAGGGACCTCATATGACTGATGTTGCGCATAATCGGAAAGGCCTTAGTGAGCGCAACCAATTTGTGGGGGCAGTTCCGATCTCTACACCAGCTCCACAACAACAACGCAAGCCAGATGCACCTAAGCGTCAATTCACCAAGATCAATATGTCATTGGCTCACGCATTACAACATCTGTTGAAGATCGAATTGATTACTCTGAGGGACCCTCCTAAGAATCCTAACACGTACACTCCTGGCTATAAACCCAATGCGAGGTGCGCGTACAATTCCAACAGTCCTGGACATCACACAAATAATTGCTGGACATTGAAGAATAAGATTCAAGATCTGATCAATGACGGAGAAATCAAATTCAACCCTCCTGAAACTCCTGTGGTGATCACCGCTCCTATGCCTAGTTATGACAAGACTAATTGACGTCTAGACGGACGAACTTTTGGATCATTAGATCTACTTTCGTTTGCGAGTCTCTTTCCTGTTTGTTTAAACATTTGACTCATGATAGACATTATCTATTTTTATAATCATCATCAGTGCATTGCATATGTTTGTCTTGAATAAATCGTTTCGCTATCACTCATTTTAAATTGCGTCTTTACTTTGCATATGTTTTGTGATACTCGACTCCTGCTAAAGCTGTATGCCTTTTGAGGGAGGATGATGAAAATGATACCGCAACCTCATACAGTATGCTTTTGAACAGACTTTGCTGACGATGTACAGGCATTGTTTCAATTCCTAAACAGTGGAGATATAAGGATGTTAATCCCTCATCAACCCCTTTGAGCCTAAGGAGTAGAAGTTTTCTTGTACAATTTAAAACCCTTAATCCTAACCTGGGGTAGGGTAGTTACTCAGTTAACTCAATTATCTTAGTTGTTGTCTACGCGAATAATTATGGGCTCCCGCAACCATTAAGTCAGGCAGTCAATATCCACCAAAAAGAAAAGTTGTTAAGTCAAAACCTATGAAGGAGACTTATCAAAACAAAACATCCCGCTGATTGTAACCACAAAATAAACAGTTCAGGCAAAAGTTATGGATAACAAAAATCAAAGTAAAAAAAGAGGTCACTAAAAATCCTCGACCAAATCAAAAAGAATTACAAAGAAGGATGACTGGCTGTCCGAATAAACTTCTGGTGCTTCAACCACCATCAAATATCAATGTTAATACTTCAAGCTTTGCTAAAGCTGAAACGCAAAGTTAACTGAGCATAGGATCGAAGGACATCACGAAGATTGGGATGGGTATAAATAAAATTTTGAGCCTTTATCTTTTGTTTCTTAAACCGTGAACCAACCCACGTTACAACCCTTGAAAGTCCTAACTGAATCATGGTTAGTTCGAAAGCATACTGTCACCAAAAGGTATCCTGACTCCTTAAGGTTTACCAAGAATGATGAGTTGATATTTCGTTTTATAAACATCACGTTTTTACAAATATCACGCTTTTACATCTCCTGTTTTAATGTTTTTCAAAAACTCAAGACAGACGTATGCATTGCATCTCATGAATTCATTATTAAACATATTCTGCTACATAATTTCAAATGTTAGCAACAGAAAGAATCTGCACAGGGTATGACTAATGACTCAAAGTTATCCCGACCAACAAAGATTACTCCAAGAAGCAATGTCTCCTACAAGGGGCATGGCACGTTTTGCCCAATCAATCTGGGGCAATCAAGTCAAGATTCCAAGGATCTCTCAAATGTCAAACAGTCAAAGGCATACATCCCAAGTGGGTTTCAAACTATTTCCCAATCAATCTGGGGCAGTCAAGTCAAGATTCTGAGAATCTCTCAAGGATGCCAAAACAATCAGGGGCATGCATCCAAGTAGATCTGAAGCTACTTCCCAATCAACATGGGACATTGTCCTGGGCCTATGATTACTAGGGGCATGTCGCCTATAGTGCACATCTCATAGAGTCCTCGCGAGGCGAATCTTTCCAAACTCCCCACTAGCAGGGGCAAATCTATGCAAGTCCAGTTTGACCTTGATCAATACTCAGTGGTGTGTCCTAATCAATATAAGTCTAGGAATGGCAAGAGCTATAAATCACTGGGGGCAATATTTAAAGCATTCATGCCTTCCCACAAAGCCGGTTACACAGGATCATATCCCCACAGAGTAATCATTAAGAAGATACCTTCAAATGTTCTCGTCCCAACAAAGACTTAGTTCCTCAACGGAGTTTACATCTTCAACACTGCCGATTCCCCAACACTTTTCTCTTATCCAAATAAGGTTATTCATCCCTTATCCCCATTCAAGGTGCATCAAGGATCATTCATTCAAATGGATCTCATCCCCAAGTGAAGATCAAAAATCCCCAGCTGGATATCATCAAACGAAAGACAGGAATTCTCTTGTCATTATCTCCAACAACACACAGAGATTTATTTTCTCAACCAGCAGTTGTTATACAAGAGTTATCAATATGCTCCGACTATATAGTCCATCCCTGCATCATTCATAAATACACGCATAACATATAGTACTCTCGTTTATTTCGAGAATCTCAATACATGCATCATGATATTGCATAAAACCAATCTTTCCTTTTCAGGTCATTTCATAATCAAAAGAATATTATCATCCAAGTGCGGTGCAAATACAATTGTATCAATGATTCAATCTCAACACTCAACCTGAAGACAAATACAATTCTGACACTTCATTATGGGTCTTTCTTCAAAGATAATTCAGAAATAGTCAAAGAACTTCTCATCCTTTCTAGGAACCTTTCTAGGTAATCTTTTCTGAGATGTTTCATATCCTTTCTAGGAACCTTTTTAGGTAGTCTTCTCTAAGACATTTATCACCCTTTCCAGGAACCTTTCTCGGTAGTCTTCTCTAAGACGTTTATCATCCTTTCTAGGAACCTTTCTAGGTAATCTTTTCTAAGATGATTCATATCCTTTCTAGGAGCCTTTCTAGGTAGTCTTGTTTAAGACGTATCATATCCTTTCTAGGAGCCTTTCTAGGTAGTCTTGTTTAAGACGTATCATATCCTTTCTAGGAGCCTTTATAGGTAGTCTTATTTAAGTCGTTTCATATCCTTTCTAGGTGTTCTTGTTTAAGAATATATCTCAGCCTCTTTAGGTAATCTTCTTTAAAATATTTATCCAATCTTTTCTAAGACATCTCTTGCCCTTTCAAGGAGCTTCTCAATTAATATTCTACAAGACACTTCTTCCCGAGATTTGTTCAAAGCCTAATCTCCTTTACATCAGTCAGTGATCTTCCCTATTCAGGAACCTCTTCAGGTAGTATTCTATAAGGCATTACTTCATTTTGATGAATCTCCCCTTAAGACACAATCAATGCATACGACTCAGTCTGAAAAGCGTTTGCTTTAGACAAATATATTGTCCACATCTGAATGGCATCTTTAAGCCCATCTCGGACAACTTTCAAACACCCAGATGGCATCTTTAAGCCTATCTCCTACAAAAAGTCCCTACATCATCAAGGGCAAATTTCCTAGTATTCTAGTGTTCAATCATCTTCTACCTTCAAATTCCGACAGGCACGAGTGCCAATCTACATCCTCAGGTATAAGATGATTGAACAGGGGCAGCTGTCATACCCCAAAATTTGCCCACCATATCTTTATACTCAAGCTCATCCAAGTATCAACAGCTCAAGATCTAAGTGGATGCACACTCTCCTAAACAAACAACCTACAACTAGGGTTTTTGTTTCTCTTCAAGAAAAATTCAAGTTCTGACAATTCAAGTGGACCTCATAACCTCTCATATGCCTCAAAGGATACTCATGCCAATTTTCAAGCTCTGATTCAAAAGATTGCTCACCCAATGGCCCAAACGATCAATAATCGACTAGTAGACCTAAAAGTCAAGCTATGGTCAAACCACAGTCAAAACTTCTGATTTTTGGTCAAAATCCTCATTATGAAGTATCATTCATCATTTGATCACAGATTGATCATGATGCATCAAAGAAAGCTCCAAAATCATCAAAAACCTAAGTTTCTAAATTAGAGTTTTAAGGAGAAAGTCAATTGAACTTTGACCAGCCATAACATTCACATGGAACATCAGAAATTTCCCATCCAAAGCTCATTTTGAAGGAAATTGAATTATCTACAACTTTGTCTCTCACATGCCAAGGCAAAAAAAATGCATCATTTGAGATATATGAGCCAAAACATTACAGGTCCTTCTAGAAGCTCGCAAAAAGCTGTTTTTTGTCAGGAGCCATATCTTTATGATAAAATCATCAAATGCAAAATATGTTCCAAAGTGGCTTATAAAGGATATCTTGGGCTTTCCAAAAAGTCCTAGAATAATTACATACCATAAAAAATGAGAGAGATATGCTTGGTACCAGTTGGTTAAAATTCAAGGAAAAGGAGAAACCCTAATTGACAAAATTCAATTTTGTGACTAATGGGCCAAAGTCTCTTGGTTCTAAACATGCCCATGGTGTATTTAGTAGCCCACCACGCCATCTTTTCCTTATTTGCATTATTATTTATTTTTATTTGAATTATATTCACTTTAATTCAAATTTAATAAAAGAAATAATGACAAATATAAAAGATACAATATTGTTTGATCTCTCAATCAAATATTGAGTAAATATGTTAGAAAAACATGATAAGGGATATTTAAAGAAGAATGGAACCGATGTGGAAAAATTTGAATCAATTTTAATCATAATCGTTTTCAAATAATTTCTCAATCAATCAACTTGTTCATTTGATCAAATGTTAGCCCTAAAAAGACCATTATATATAAAGAAACATAATCAGAAACAAGGGGACGTTCTGGCAGCCAAAGAAATAGGGTTTCAAAACTTCAAAAACCTTCAAAAATTAGGGCACGAAAGAGATTATCCCACAACAAGTTTCAGCCATGCATGCTTAGCTTATCAGCTTTCTAGGATTCCCATGAGTTTGTTCACGGTCTGGAGTAAAGCCAATCGCTCTCAGAACGTGACTTATCATCTTCGCCGGAGGTAAATATATTCAAAAATTGGAATCCATGTATATACGTCTTGATAACTTTTTCGTGTGCATGATTACATTCAGGAACTCTATTATAGCCACTTTGACGTGTTACATGTGACTTATTAGACCGGACATTTTCAGGGCGAGATAACTGTACCATTGAACTCAGAATGGCCAATTTAGTGGGACTGTGTTGTTCTCTTTTTGCTTTTTTACTGTTTTCGCAGGATCCATGTTTGATGCCCATCGGAGAAGAAGGAAGAGCCACTGTCGACGGTGGTCTGAATGGCCAAGAAATCCTTCAACGCACGCCTGGCACTTTCATGAAAAATGATTGGCTGGTCAACAGTGGCTATCTTCTCTCTCCGCATGTGATTGGCCCGTCAATAGATAACGGGCCCCAGCCTGAAATTGTTTGACTTTCCCAAGGTGAGTTGAATTTTGTACTTAATATCTCTCACCTATGTTACTAACAAGTCAACGAATTGGCGCAGCTGGCATAGCAGTGTTGTGTGTGTCGTCCGAAACCTGGGTTCGATACCCAGGGAAACATTTGTTTTTCTTTTTATTTTTCTGATTGCAGATTCATTGCCAGTGACTTCTTAAGCCTACGATACACTCTCCCAGCATCACCGTTGGATTGTATCCAGATTAAATCCAACGTACATGATGAGGCAGCGTACCACAGACACTCAGGGACATTCAACACAGGATTTCACACGCCCTCAGCCATTACCAGGTTGTTTTCTTTCTTGTTTTTCTTCATTTTTTTATTCATTTTCTTACTTAGTAATCATCCATTAATTTTTAATCACTAACTAACCAATAATTAACTAATAAAATTAAGATTAGGGTTGGTATTAGTTATTTTAAATCATTAGGTTTTACTTTTAATTAATTTAGTAATAATTTTTAGGGTAAAATTAGAATAGTTTAATTTAGGATTAATTAATTAATTAATTAGGATAATTAATTTATAATTTAGGTTTAAGCGATTAGGATTAATTTCTACCTTTAAGTTTAGCCTTAATCAATAAACCACGGGTAAACATAAATTATCAACAATGTAAGAGTTGTCTATTAACTATAATCCTTAGGTTTTAATCTTTGGGTTTGTCTAAGGATTTTAACTTTGATTTTTTTTCTTTACTATATTTTATTTGCCTTTTCATTCTCCCTTAAACTTTTCCTGCTTTTATTTTCGCGCCCAATTCTTTTCCTTTTCATTCTGATTTTTCAGGGTTAGCCAAGATCTTCCGACTACGCGCCGTGGCAATCGAAAAGCTAAGTTCTAATCCTTTTCTTATTTAAATTTTATTTTAATTTTTGTCTTATAGGTTAAATTAAGGTTTATTTTCAATGTCAAGGAATTCCACATACACTCATCCCTATTATTTTCTGTTTAATTCTCAGATGTTCAGAGTCAATCGAAGGTTCGAGGAAAATCAAGGCTCAAGATAAAGATAATTAAATTAATTATTCATCTCTTATTTTCTGCTTTAATTCCCCCATCCCCGCAGGTGTTTATTGTAATAGCGTAGGAACTTTTATTTTTCTGCCTTTAATTTCTGCAATTTTAAACTGTGTGGTTAGTAAAATAGGGAGTGCAACCATGAATTGATCATAGATCACTAATTTACAAGATAAATATCATCGAAGTTAACCACGTGATTGTTGCACCCACACACCTTTAGGGTAATCCTTCTTGTTGCCCGTTGCCTTATATTGTTGCCTTGTTGCCTCTAAGTATACTAAATAGTCAAGTCCCTCGATTCCGAGGATACCTAAAGCAATGTTGCCTTTAAAGTTATTGAAACTCCCTCGAGGTTGCCTTATAAAGAATGATTGTCCCTATTGCTAAGTTATCCTCGCATGATGCCTAAAAAGATTAATGACTATTATATCCTTCCCTTAGACTACCTGCCCTCTTTATGGCAAGGGACAGTCTTATGGTGAACGATAATTCTCGATGACCCTTCAAATCCAATTGAAAAACTACCTGCCCTCTCATGGTATGGATATACCCTTTCACCCCGAAAAGCTAAAAGAACAAATTTCTAAACTTAGGGTAGTTGTTATTAATTGCTTGCTCTTTTTCAAATTCAAATACAAATTCAAAATCTTTTCCCACTTCTTTTCAAAGAAACTTTTCAAAAAGACTACACTTATTTACAAGCTAAAGTTCTTATTCAAATTTCTTATTTACACACTACTTTTCAAACATTTCAAACAATTCAAAAGTGAGCTAAGCAATTAAGAGCCCATGGAAAACCATGGATGCAAAGGGTGCCTTACACCTTCCCTTTGTATAACTTACCCCCCGAACTCAAAATCTTTTTAAAAGGTCTTTTCTGTTCTTTTAGCCTTTCTATAAATTGGATAAAATAAAAGTCGGTGGCGACTCTTGCTATCCGCATATTTCGATAAAGTCAGTTCAGCGTATTACATAACTGGCGACTCTGCTGGGGATGCTTTCGATTAAAAAGAGGGGTTACCTTAAAGTTCAGGATTCACTTTAAAATTGTTTGATTTGTTTGCTTTATATTTGTGGGCGTTTTTGGGTTTACTTGTGTGAAAGATCCTAACTCGGATCTGAGTACCTTAGGTAAATGGCATGAGACCAAGGGGACTGCACAGTGTATAGTGATGTGGTTGATATGGTGGCCATCGTTAGTGTGACACATTAGATTGTCATGGTGTTCCTTGGGATCCGACTCGTGGAAACACTTGGCTGCTGCGTAGTGTCATTAAGCACTAATTTGCCCCTAGAACCTTAGTTGAACTTGACTTTGGCCTATTAGAAAGTAGCGAGATGGCTGGCTTTGGTTCCGACTGAAGTTGGTTGATACTCGAAGCTACACTCGTATGGACTGGACGTTCGGGACCTTCTCGGTTGGTGATTCGATTGCCGAACTGAGATAAGCGCCTTCGAGAAAGGTCAATGATATGAGCTCCCTTGAACCCGATCTTTATATAGGACAGGTTGAACCAACTAAACTTCACTGGGGAGGGTACTTACCTACGAACTTTATGCAAGCCTCTAAACCTAAGGGCACTTGTGTGACTTGTTTGTGTTTACTACTAACCTTTGTTTCCTCGCAGGTTTCGTTAAAGGACTTGTTTGCCCTTACTATCTCACGCTGTGCCTAATGAACTGCATTCGCATAACATCATGACAACATGACATCACAAGCATAACATGATTTAACTAACCCTTTCAAGGATCTTAGGAATTTAGGACGCACAATTTCAGGTGTCACTAGCAAGGACTAAATTCTCATCAAGAGGCAAGAGGATTTATTTTCCTCTAGCCACATACCTTCCAATTCAAAGGCTCATCACCTATCAAGGGGGGAGAGGATTTATTTTCCTCTAGCCACATACCTTCAAATTTAGAGATATTCCGAATCAGAGGCGATGACCCACTCGATATGGTGAGCTTGATTCTCAAAGAAGGACATTTAAAGACAAAGGCCAAGATTCTTCAGACGAAGCGTTGATCGATCATTTCCTAATGTCGCAAACTAAATTTCCTAAAGATCTTTGAAAACACTGCATCTACATTCATAAACACTGCATAACAGGTTTCCGCAATAGGCTTCCCATTCTCTCTCGCTGTTTATTTCAGCACAAATGGATATCGAGCAATCAGTCAAAAATCTTTAGGCTCAGAATATCCGATTCCAAGTTTTGATTCTGAACTAAGTCAAGGGGCAAGACGATTTGAAAAACCTTGTTAACTCATAAGAAAAGGGATCAGCAGATGCGACAAAGTTTACTCCATTGCACATGCCAGTGTCTTAAGTTCTGCAACAACTGCTCATTCAGAACTTGATAACCCTATTGCCTCCATATTCAAGTCTTGCCAATCCTGCTCTTGGGTACTGTCATATCCCAAAATTTACCCGATTTTTACTTGCATCTTTCAGTTTTTTAAGGGAATTGAAAATTAGGAGCCATAGGGTTTAATATACCTATTATTAAACTCGCTCTCCTATAAAATTCTCTTATAGGTTGATTTAGAATAAGTGGAGGTGTGAACAGCAAATGCTTGTGATCCAATTCGTTTGGGCCCAATTATTTCTCATTCACATTAGTCAATAAGGGTTTTCATGAGTTTAAATCTTTATTATTGTTAAGAAAAAGGGGAGGGGTATATTCAAGACGAGGGAGTGGTGATAAACATAACTAGGCCCAATTTGTTTTGGACCGTTTGTCTCTTATCATTTCTTTTTTTATTTTTTAACCATAAAATTTATTAATATTATTATTTTTAACTAAGATTAGTATTAGGAGTATTGATATATTAGTATTAATTTAGTAGCAGGTTAGTTAATATTGTTTTGAATTTTATTACTAATTATCATGATCATAATTATTTGGATTCAATTAATTAATTGGCTTATTTGATTAATCAGTTAACTAAGTAAGTAAAAGTGGGGTTGTGGAGTTTTTTGATTGTTGTTTGTTGTTGCATTTTGGGCCAAAAAGTTTGTAACCCAGCGTATTGGGCCAGATTTGGGTCAAGGAGTGGACCGGGTCAAAACCGACCCGGCCACTGTTCATCATCTTTCCCCACGCGAAAACCCTAGCCTCCATGTTCTCTGCGCCGCTGCCCACCCCCAGCGTGAACCCTAACACAACTCAATCACCCAGGCCCACGGATCAAACGCAAAGGAAATCTTCAGTCAGAATCAAATCAAATTACTTCACTAAATCAAATCAAAACTTGAATGGAATAAGAGGATTTTATTGAATAAATTACATTTACAAACAAACAAAATCAAATCGGAAATCAAAACTAAAAACTAATCTAATCTTTCCTAGAATAAATCCAAACCTAATGTTATAAAAGAAAAAGAGGAGAAACAGAAAAGGGGTTGGAATGTTGCTGGAGAAAGAACCCTAAGCGCCGCTTGCTTGTTCTTCATCTTCAACCTGCAAATCAAACACAGAGAGAAGGAGATTAGAGCGAGGGGGAGCTTACACGTTCCAGAATACAAGATAAAAGGTAACCGAGTCTCGAACTTAGCTTAAAAGATCTGATTGTATGTTTTAATTGTTGTGTTCGTCTGGGAATTTGGGGGTTTAGGGTTGCGATTCAAGGTTAGGGTTCTTGGCTAGGTTAGGGTTCATGCTTTTCTGGGTTAGGGTTCATACTATTGGGGATTTCTGGATTTTGAATACGATGGATATATGAAGGTTTGGAGTGGGGACGATGAAGATTCATCGGAATCTTCATCGGAGTTCTAGGTTGGTTGGGGTTTACGGCGGATGAGTGGGCGGTTGGCGTTAGGGCTTGTAATCATGCTGGGTTTTTGTTCGAGGAAAGAGAGAATGAAGAGTGAGAGAGGGAGTTCAGAGAGAGAGAAACAGAGAGAGTAGAGAGAGAAGGGACGAAGAAAATGGAACAGGTTTGTTAAGTTTTGGAGATATCTCTCCCTTGTGCCCGTTAGATCCTCGCCATGTGGCCTCTCATGGTCGCCTGGCTCTGCCACTGAACATGATTCAGTGCAATTCCTCACTCATACACCCTCTCCCGTAGACACATGCAGGCCGTTCAGATAGGATTAGCAGATCTGGGCCACACGCTAACCTTGAGTACACAGCGTAAACCATACACGCGCGCCACACACAATCCAGCGGACCAATAGCCATAGTGGGCTTAGCCCATTACTATCGACACACCCCTCAATTGTAAAACTTCATAAAAAATACACCCCTGCCTTCAAAAATAAATTTAATTAAATTTTTTAAAAAAAAGGTGTTTAATTGTTTTTTTTGATAACTAATTAATTAAATGTCTAAAACTTACTAATTGTCTTTTTGATAACTAATTAATTAAATTTCTGAAATTTGTTTAATTGTTTTTTTATTGATGACTTAATTTCTCCTCGAACCGACTAAATCCATTAGTCGTATTAGACGAGAAATAAACTGTTCTGATTAATTTATAATTCAATTAACTTTTATTAATTCTCTCCTCGACCTGACTGAAGCTATCAGTCGCTTTAGACGAGAGATAAAAATACACAAATTAAAATACATTTTAATTTGCTGCCCGCGATGATCAATCTATCGATCTGAGCAATCAGCAATGCCCTTAACCCGTTAGCTATACTGACCAAATCCATTGGTCACCGCATCTAACGGTGCCAAATCAAATCAGGGTTGTATGCCAAACTTCTAAACACTTTTCCACATTCAAATCAATTTCAAAACTATGACAGGCCATTCAAAAAGCCTTTAAACAATTTCAAACTACAATTTCGATCCTAAGGCGTACAACCCTGTGCCCGAACTACGTTGACTCTGATCCTCCATAAAGAGGTACGTAGGCACTTGGTAACAAGGCGAGTCTCCCCCCCCCCTAAAATTTCGATTCATTCTTAAATATTATTTTTACCATTTTCAATTCATTAGCTATAAACCTTATGATTATTGCCATAAACCTTATCTTTACAATGTTAGCCTTTAGGAAAGGGTTGAGGGTGCCTAACACCTTCCCTCAACCTGATTATAATAACTTACCCTGAATCTCACATCTGCGTAGGGTTTCCTATTCGCCCTTCAGGATAGGTGGCGACTATAAACCTTTCAATTTTAGGGCAGTTTGCTACAGCTGGCGACTCTGCTGGGGAGGAACAATAGGTTAATTATTATGCTCCTAAGGTTTGAGAGGGTTTAGGTTTGTGGTTTATGGTTTAGGTTTTGGCGCATTTTAGGGTTTGGCAAACTTGCCACTTTTAGGGTTTAGGGGAAGGTTTATCTTTTAATAATAAATTTTTAATTATTTATTTATTTATTTATTATTTTTTTATTATTAAATGTTTATTTGCCATATTTGCATTAAATGTTTAATTGTTATATAATTTGCACTGTTGGGTTATATATTACTGCTGTTAAGCCTAAGCGTGGGAATTATAATAATAACCAGAGGGGAACTACATCGCCTACGAGTCTTATTATAATTCCACTCAGAGTGGGTTAAATATTCGGAAAGGTCTGATACGAGGCTCGACCTTGTTGAGGGCTGGACTGGGTATTTAGCTGATCTCTCTGGGAACCAACCCCTAAAATTCGAACCTCATGGACCAATGAGTTGTTCTAAAATTCAAAGAGACAAAAAGTCTCGGCGGCTACGAATGATCCCATGAGACCTTCTAGAACATTCCCGTGGGAAGGGTAGGCTCCCGAGCCGTTACGTCGAACCTATGAACTTAGGGCCTATGTGATTATATGCTGAATATGTGCTCATTATTATTATAATATTGTGTATTTTTTTTGTATAATTGTTTGCATGCATCATACATTATATGCATATTTTTATCATGTCTTATCCACATGTGAAAAAAAGGAGAAAAAAAAGAAGAATAAAAAATAATAATAATTCTTTTTGGTGAAAATTCAGGAAAAATGAATGCTAAGAAGCCTATTGTCCACCTCACCGTCTCAGTGTCTGACATCAAGAAATTGAGAAATATTAGAGATAAAATGTCATCAACTACTTTGAACAGGTTTGAGGGCCGTTATGGGGATATTTTGGACTTGCTCAAGGTTAAGGTTCAAGAAGAAGCAATCACCGCCTTGATGCAGTTTTATGATCCGCCGCTTAGATGTTTCACTTTTCAGGATTTTCAGTTGGCTCCTACTTTGGAGGAGATGGATGCTATGCTTGGGTTTTCAAGGGTTAAAAAAGTATTTTATACAGGTGCTGGAAAAAAGGTTAAGATGTCTGATTTGGCCGAAGCTTTGGAAGTGCCCGTTGCGGATTTAGAAGCTAATCACAAAACTGATGGAAGAATACAAGGAATTAAAAGAACTTATTTAGAAGCTCAAGCTATGTCTTATGCTCAAAAGAAACAATGGGACATTTGTGGACATTTTTTAGCTCTTTTAATTTTTGGTGTTTTTTTATTGCCTAATAAGGCGGAGTATGTTGATGATGCTGCTATTCATGTCTTCACCGCCTTCAGAAATTCAAATGAGGATCCAACTCCTACTATTCTTGCTAATATTTATTATACTATCCATGATCGTTATGAAAAGAAAAGGGGAGCGATATCTTGTTGTCTTCATTTATTGTACTCTTGGTTGACTTCTCATCTTTACAAGGCTAGCTATTTAATCAAAGATTTGACTAGGCATGAATGGTCTCAAAAGCTAAGAGCTCTCAATGCGGATTCTATCTTTTGGTTTGCAAGGAAATTAAATTCTGAGAGAATTATTTATAAATGTGGAGAATTTAATAATGTGCCTTTAATGGGAACTTTGGGTTGTATTAATTATAATCCCGTGCTTGCATTGCGCCAATTGGGTCATTATATGGATTGTGAGCCTTCCGATCAACAAGTGGAAGGATTGATTTTGCATGACAATGGGAAAGGAGATCCAAGAACATTAAAGAAAATAATTCAAGCTTTGAAGCATGTTCAAACAAAGAACTATGGGCCGAAGAATATTGTTGCTAAGGAACCTTACACTAAATGGGTTCAAGAGAGAGTTGGAAAGATTTTGCTACCTTTTGTTGTGGATCCCACGTACAAGCCCGATTCTCCTAATCCTATTTCTCTATCCATCGAAGAGATAGAAGGAATCAAGGCTGCCCTAGAGGCGTCCCGTAAGGAAAAGGAAAAATTAGAGCTTGACATACATCGACTTTCCAACGAAAAAAGCCAACTACTCTTCGATCTTAAGGAGAAGAGCCAAGAGCTTCAAGCCGCTAAGGAAGAGAATGATAGACAAAGGAATAAAAGAAAGCGTGCAACCGAAGGAGTGCTAAGTGCCAAATTTGATTTAATTGCACATAATGAAAAGTTGGAACAAGCTGGTATAGAAATTGCAAGGTGGAGAAGACGTTATGAAAAGGCTTCCCATGACAAAGCGGAATCCGAGAAAAATCTAGAAGCTGTGGTCTTTGAATTAACGGATAGGACTAAATATCAAGAGGTAGAAATAAGAAATCTCAAATTTGATCTTCAAGAAGCCCGCAATTCTGGACAAGAAGAACACACAAGGAGATTGACCGCGGAAGAAGCACTTTTACAGCGCACCGATGAGCGTCACAGAGCACTTCAGACTATGGCCTTGCTTAGGCAATTACTTATAAGGCAAAAGGAGATGTGTGAGGCTGCAAGGGATGAAGGGGATTATTGGAAAAGACAATACACAATTGTTTCTACGGCATATGAGCATGTGAGCATGGTTCCCAAGATGCTTGAAGAATATGAGAAATGTCGTGAAAATTAT
Source organism: Vicia villosa (assembly GCF_029867415.1). Lineage (NCBI taxonomy): Eukaryota > Viridiplantae > Streptophyta > Magnoliopsida > Fabales > Fabaceae > Vicia > Vicia villosa. Next base: position 157,959,630 of record NC_081182.1, on the reverse strand, counting down.
GACAAGTTGGTCTATTTGTGCAATGATTTAATCCTAGACATCCCAAAGAGTTTGGAAAAGGCGGAATCATCTTCTATTATCCTTCCGAAAGAAGTCAAGGAGTTCATGGAGCTTTGTAGAGACATGGTGGACAAATTCAAGGAGGACATTCATAGGCGTTCTTAGATATTTATTAGTTTTTTTACTTTAAATTTAAAAGTCTTATTTCTATTGGTGTTTATTTCTTTTCACAAAGTTGAACAATTTTAATTTGTACTCTCTTTAAAGTATTTTAAATTAATAAAGTGTGTTTATTTCCGCATTATTCAATTTCTTTGCAATTTTTCACCAAAAAGGATTATTAAAAAGAAAAAAGGGTTCTAACTACAAAAAAAAACAAAAAAACAAAAAAGAAATAATATATATATATATATATATATATATATGTAGACATATATGCTAATATATAAATATATATATATATAAATATATATATATATATATTATAATAACAATGTGGATAAGACATGAGCATAGCATTTGCATATCATTCATAGCACGCATATCATTGCATTTTTTCCAAAAACATTAAAGGAAAAACTGTCTTCATCTCCAGTCACGCCATTGCAACCAGATCGCTCATCCAGACAAGAGCTCAGAAGAAGAAAGCAATGGAACAACTAGAGCAGAATCAAGCCGCCCTTCGCGAGGAAATGACCCAACTGAAAGGCACTGTTGAGGACCTCAAGGGAGGAATGACCCAAATGCTGAGCTTCATGAAAGACCTCAAGGATAAGTAAGACAAAACTAAGGAGGTTCAGGATCAGTATGAAGAGATGCCAAATGATGGCAACCCATTGTTAGGATATGTTCGAGGCCATGACCCTCACAAAACGAATGCTCACTCCTCTAAAAGGGTCACTACGACCCATGAAGAGGGAGAAGCCTCTCAAGAAGGGTTTATTCCTGCCCCTCAGAAGGAAGGGACGTCTCGCACAGTTCGCATTCTTGTCAACAATCCTCTTAGGGATGAGGACTACTTGGATTTACAATATGGGGACACTAATGACACAAACCAAGTCCCTCAACCCAAGCTGACCTCTACTAATTCGGGGGAGGATTCTAAGGATAGTGGACAAATCAAGGCATTGGAAGAGAGACTGAAAGCTGTAGAAGGATATGATGCCTTCGACGCGGATACTTTTGAAATGAGTTTAGTCCCGGATCTGACAATTCCACACATGTTCAAAGTTCCAAACTTTGAAAAATACAAGGGGCTCACCTGTCCGAGGAATCATTTGCGCATGTATGTGCGAAAGATGGCTGCTTATGCTCATGATCAAAAGCTGATGATTCATTTTTTCCAAGATAGCTTGAGCGGAGCGTCGGTTGACTGGTATATGCAACTGGAGAAGTCTTACATCCGAAGCTGGAATGACCTTGCTAATACATTCTTGAAACAATACAAGTACAATTTGGACATGGCACCCAATCGGATGCAACTCCAAAATTTGTCACAGAAGAAAGAGGAATCGTTCAAGGAGTATGCCCAAAGGTGGAGGGAAATGGCTTCCCGAGTCCAACCTCCCCTGTTGGAGAAAGAACTTGTAGACATGTTTATGGCTACGTTGCAAGGACCATACTACGATAAAATGGTCGGAAGTGTATCCTTAGGATTTTTGGACTTAGTGGTTATCGGTGAAAGGATAGAGAACGGAATTAAGAATGGGAAGATACAAGGGGCATCATCTGGATCGTATCAGTCAAAAAGGCCTGCTCCCACCTTCGCAAAGAAAAAGGAAGGAGAGACTAATGCAGTGGTGCATCAGGAGGCTAGACCCCCCATGTCATTTCCACCGCAACAAAACCGGTTCCAAGGTCAACAAAGGAGATTCGATCCACTACCTACTTCCAAGAAGGATATACTAAGATATTTGATAAATGAATCCTTGGTAGAAATTAAACCATTGGCACCTCCTCCTCCAGGCAAGATCACACATAACTACAAAGCTAATGAAAGGTGTGAATTTCACGCCAATTCTCCCGGACACACATTGGAGAAATGCTGGGCTTTCAAACATATAGTCCAAGATCTGATAGAGTCAGGGGCAATCGCCTTTGATAAACCCAATGTGAAAATAAATCCTATGCCACACCATGATGGCGCAGTCAATGCAATTGAGGTCGTTACTGAGCAGGAGTTGGTTCAACAAAGAAGCTCCCCTATAGACGCCCTTAAGAGGTATCTATTTATAAAGGGGTTCGTCTTAGAACACAATGAGGCTTTTAAAGACACTCTGCAGAGACTCGTGGATCAAGGATTGATTCAGCTGAAGGAACATTCTGAGGAAGAGTATGTAGCTATGGTGGATAGGAACGAGCCGTTGATCATACCCAGTCAAGGGGCAAGAAAGCCGTTAATCATCCCCTGTGCGAGACCACCATTGGTGATACCAACGCAAGAGCATACTAGGATAATCCCAATCAAGGATCCATATCCTTTGGACAAAATGAAAGCGGTGCCTTGGGAGTACAACTCTGGTATCAATCCTGCTGTGTCAAGCATTGTAGGACCTGGGGGCATGACCCGTATTGGTCGTATATTCAAAACTGCACAAGCACAACCCACGTCTAATGAAAACTCGACGCAGTCTGGTGATCAAGCTGTCGTGAGACCAAATAACGAGGCTGAGCCCAAGGATAAAGAAGCTAGCAACAAGGATGCTGAAGAGTTTCTTGCTTTGATCAAGAAAAGCGACTACAGGGTGGTGGATCAGTTACATTAGACACCTTCTAAGATATCACTCTTATCATTGCTGATACACTCCGAGAGGCATCGAGACGCCCTGATAAAGATTTTAAATGCTGCCCATGTAACTAAAGACATCACAGTCAATCAGTTTGACGAAATGGTGGCTAATCTAACTGCTGGGGCATGCTTGGGTTTCAGTGATCATGAGTTACCTCCACAGGGAAGGGCGCACAATAAAGCCTTACGTATCTCTATACAATGTGGAAAGGCTCATATGGCTAGAGTTCTGATTGACACAGGTTCATCACTAAACGTGATGCCAAAGGCTACACTGGATAAAATAGCTTTGGAGGGTCTTGTGGTTAGACCAAGTCGTCTGGTGGTTAAAGCATTTAACGGATCACAGAGTCCGGTGTTTGGAGAAGTAGACCTTCCTGTTATAATTGGCCCTCATACCTTCTGCGTCAATTTCCAAGTGATGGAGACTGAACCAGCTTATACCTGCCTACTAGGGCGTCTTTGGATTCACGCAGATGGGGCAGTAACTTCCACCCTCCATCAGAAGATAAAATTTGTGGATAGAAATTCTATAGTGACTGTTAATGGAGAGGAAGACATATTTGTCAGCAACCTTGATTCATACAGGTACATTGAGATAGGAGAAGGGGCACTGGAGACTGCTTTCCAAGCATTGGAGATTGCAACTGCCGTCACACTACCTGTGGAGAAAGTGTGAAGGGCGGTAACATCCTGGAGAGATCTACAAGACTTGAATGTAGAAGGCTGGGGCAAAGTACCGGAGATCTTAGAGAAGAAGGATCGCCTAGGGCTGGGATATCAACCATCAAAGGTCACAAGCACTGTGAAAGAGGAGCGACAATTCCCCCCAATTACGCAGACTTTCGTAACAGGAGGATATGAACATGTGGCTATGGTATCTAACAAGGATTCTAAGGAAGGAACGTCCGACTTCATCCGAGAGGTCAGACCAGGAGAGCAGCTTCAGAATTGGACAAGCCTGGAGATACCGGAGATATTTTTTATTTCAAAGTAATTTGCTTTTGTGTGTTTTATTTCCCTTTCAAATAAAGAAAAACAATAACGCTCATGCCTCGCCCGAAGCATAGAGTTGGTTTGTAAGGGCCCCATTTATTTCCAAGTTTAAAAGTTTATTAATAAAATTGTCTTTGCATTTGGTATTGAAAACATTGTCTTTTCCCGCATTTATTTTTCTTTCAAAATGACAAATAAATTTCTTGCACAAAAAGCACGTTCATATCTGCATACTAAAAACAAAACATAAAACGTGTGCAGATCACCTTCTAACACTACCGATAATAATACTGCTGAAACTCTATACAAACTCGAGGCTCTCGCTAATCAGTCCGAAGAAGGGGATGAGGAAGACGATGAACTTCCGGAGGAGTTGTCAAGGTTAATGGACAAGGAATCCAAAAGCATGCTCCCTCCTCAAGAGGCAATTGAAACCATAAATTTGGGTACAGACGAAGAACCCAAGAACATCAAGATTGGGGCAATGCTGAACGAGGACGTAAAAGCGATGCTAATCAAACTCCTCCACGAGTATGCAGAGATATTTGCTTGGTCATACCGTGACATTCCGGGGTTGGATACTGATATTGTTGTGCATAGGTTACCACTCAAAGAAGGATGTGCACCTGTCAGGCAAAAGCGCAGAAGAGTTCGACCGGATATGGATAGTAAAATCAGGGAAGAAGTGCTCAAACAGTTCAACGCCGGGTTTCTTGCTGTAGTTGACTATCCACCATGGATTGCCAACATAGTGCCAGTTCCTAAGAAAGACGGGAAGGTACGCATGTGTGTGGATTACAGGGACCTGAACAAAGCAAGTCCAAAAGACGATTTTCCACTACCACACATAGATGTCTTGGTGGACAATACAGCACAAGCTTCGGTGTTTTCCTTTATGGATGGGTTCTCCGGGTATAATCTGATCAAAATGGCCCCCGAGGATATGGAGAAGACAACCTTCATGACATCCTGGGGTACCTTCTGTTACAAGGTAATGCCTTTCGGATTGCGAAATGCAGGGGCAACGTACCAAAGAGCCATGGTCACACTGTTCCATGACATGATTCACAAGGAGGTCGAAGTATATGTAGACGATATGATCGCCAAGTCTTGCACAGAAGAAGAACATATCACACACCTACATAAGTTGTTCGAGCGTTTAAAGAAGTTCAAGCTGAGGTTAAACCCGAACAAGTGTACATTCGGCGTAAGGTCAGGAAAGCTATTGGGATTCATTGTGAGCCAACGAGGCATAGAGGTTGATCCCGACAAGGTAAAGGCTATACAAGCAATGCCTGTTCCAAAGACAGAAAAAGAGGTTCGTGAGTTCTTGGGTCGATTGAATTATATCTCAAGGTTTATTTCACATCTGACGGCTACATGTGAGCCTATATTCAAGCTGCTCAGGAAAGATCAACATATCAAGTGGAATGACGATTGTCAGGTAGCCTTCGAAACTATAAAGAACTACTTGCAAGAACCACCGATACTCTTACCTCCTGTACCAGGGAGACCACTGATCATGTACCTCACAGTTCTCGAGAGGTCTATAGGGTGTGTACTGGGGCAACAGGATGAAACAGGCAGGAAAGAGCATGCTATCTACTATCTAAGCAAGAAATTCACGGATAGCGAGTCTCGATATTCACCATTGGAAAAGACATGTTGTGCCCTAGCATGGGCCTCCAAACGTCTAAGGCAATATATGCTGAACCATTCCACATGGCTAATATCGAGAATGGATCCTTTGAAATACGTGTTCGAAAAGCAGGCTCTCACGGGTAGAATTGCAAGATGGCAAATGTTGCTGTCAGAATACGACATACAATACGTCACCCAAAAGGCGATAAAAGGGAGTGTACTGGCAGAACATCTTGCTCACCAACCCATCGAGGAATATCAGTCTATGAAGTTCGACTTCCCCGATGAAGACATTATGCTGGTAAGAGACTACGAAATACCAGGACCCGACGAAGGACCCGAGCCGGGCTTGGTATGGACACTTACGTTCGATGGCGCTTCAAACGCACTAGGACATGGTATAGGGGCAGTCTTGACATCTCCTGACAATCGGCACCTACCCTTCACTGCAAGACTATGCTTTGACTGCACCAACAACATTGCAGAATATGAAGCATGCATATTGGGGTTAGAAGCGGCAATCGATCTAAGGATTAAACTTCTTGAGGTGTACGGGGATTCAGCACTGGTAATCCACCATGTCAACAAAGAATGGGATACTCGAGATTCAAAGCTAATCCCATATCGAGACCTTATACTGGAGTTAATGGCTGAGTTTGAGACAATCACTTTTACTCATATCCCAAGGGAAGAAAATCAAATGGCTGACGCATTAGCAACACTTTCCTCTATGTTCAAAGTGACCTGGCCAAACCACGAGCCACGGATAACGGTTAGACACTTTGATGAGCCCGCTTATTGTCTCACAATCGAGGAGCAGTCTGACAACAAACCATGGTACCACGATATCAAAAGGTACTTGGAGAAACAAGAATACCCGGAGAACGCCCCTACGATTGATAAAAAGACACTAAGGAGATTGGCAGCTAAATTCTTCCTGAGCGGAAATATCCTGTACAAACGAAATTACGACTCGGTGTTACTAAAGTGTGTGGATAAAAATGAGGCCAAGGAGATTATCATAGAAGTACACGGAGGAACCTTCGGAACTCATGCAAACGGACACTCAATGGCTAGAAAAATACTACGAGCAGGGTATTACTGGTTAACAATGGAAGCCGACTATTTCCAATATGCAAGAACATGTCACAAGTGCCAGATTTACGCTGACAAAGTACATGTACCGCCAAATCCGTTGAACGTTCTAAGTTCTCCGTGGCCGTTCGCAATGTGGGGGATTGACATGATAGGGATGATCGAACCGAAAGCTTCAAATGGACACCGATTCATATTGGTTGCCATAGATTATTTCACCAAGTGGGTTGAAGCTGCTTCTTACACGAACGTGACAAGACAAGTAGTCACTCGGTTCATCAAGCATAACATCATATGTCGGTATGGGGTTCCAAACAGGATTATCACCGACAATGGGTCGAATCTGAACAACAACACGATGAGGGAGTTGTGCGAGGAGTTCAAGATTGAACACCACAGTTCTTCACCATACAGGCCTAAATTGAACGGCGCTGTCGAAGCTGCAAATAAAAATATCAAAAAGATAATACAAAAGATGGTGAAAACATACAAGGATTGGCACGAAATGCTTCCCTTCGCCCTATACGGTTACAGAACCTCAGTGCGTACATCCACAGGAGCAACACCATTCTCCCTGGTTTATGGTATGGAAGCAGTCCTCCCTATCGAATTGGAGATTCCTTCATTAAGAGTCCTGGCTGACACAAAGTTAGAAGAATCGGAATGGGTAAAAACTCGTTTCGATCAGCTTAATCTCGTTGAAGAAAAGCGACTGACGGCTTTGTGTCACGGGCAACTCTATCAGAAAAGGATGAAAAAGGCGTTCGATAAAAAGGTTCGTCCTCGAACTTACAAAGAAGGTGATATTGTTCTCAAGAAAATACTATTACCTCGACTTGACACCCGTGGAAAATGGACACCTAACTACGAAGGTCCATATATTGTAAAAACGGTGTTCTCGGGAGGAGCGTTAGTTCTCACTACAATGGATGGAGACGAGCTACCGCACCCAATCAATTCTGATGCGGTCAAGAAATATTACGCCTAGCAAAGGCATGATTATTGGTCATAAGCTGAAGACAGACTATAGAGGATAGGGATTCGTGCAATCATCTACTTCTAAGGTCGAAGAATTACTGGGACCCTTGATAACAAAGGAGCAACGGCAGTATTAATATCATTTCTATTGGTCATTTTCTTTTCTTGCATTTTGTACACTCGCCAATTTAAGGCAATATCAATAAAAGTTTCTTTTCTTGCATACTACGCTTTCTTTCTCATTTCAATACCATTTGCAAAGGTTAAATTATTTTCATAAGCTTTAACTTGGATTTAACGTAAGAAACTTACAAACTTTCAATACAAAAGCAATAGGATAAAACTGCGAAATCTCCGGAAGGCTACATACGCCCTACGCTGCGATTACTCTGATCTAATACAACTCTTTCACAAAGGATAATATCAATGGATCATTCAAATGCAATCCGAGCTAGGATTCACAAATACTTCAAAAGGGGTTAAAAAAAAGGCAAGGGTGATAAGGAGATAAGGTGTTGGGGTTATCATACATACTCATTTACATACATGTAACATTTGCATGTGCAAACATCCATACACATACATTATACAAACAACGGGGGCATATGCATGCGCATAATGCATAAGCATGATGCATACGCATTCACAAACAAACTTCTATACAGGTAAGCTTTCCCGAACCAGGGTAAGCAATCCTAATGGTGCAGGATATTCGCGATAACCCTCGCAAATGATCCTAATGGTGCAGGTGAGTTTGCTATAAGCTTATCAAATAAGCCTATTGGTGCAGGTGAGTTTGCTATAAGCATAGAAAATAAGCCTAAATGGTGCAGGTGAAGTTGCTATAAGCATAGCAAATTAGCCTAAACGGTGCAGGTGAAGTTGCTATAAGCATAGCAAATTGGCCTAAATGGTGCAGGTGAAGTTGCTATAAGCATAACAAATTAGCCTAAATGGTGCAGGTGAAGTTGCTATAAGCATAGCAAATTAGCCTAAATGGTGCAGGTGAAATTGCTACAAGCATAGCAAATTATCCTAAATGGTGCAGGTGAAGTTGCTATAAGCATAGCAAATTAGCCTAAATGGTGCAGGTGAAGTTGCTACAAGCATAGCAAATTATCCTAAATGGTGCAGGTGAAGTTGCTATAAGCATAGCAAATTAGCCTAAATGGTGCAGGTGAAGTTGCTACAAGCATAGCAAATTATCCTAAATGGTGCAGGTGAAGTTGCTATAAGCATAGCAAATTAGCCTAGATGGTGCAGGTGAGCTTTGCTAGAGCTATGACAAGTAATCCTATTGGTGCGGGTGAACTTGCTAGAACTATAACAAATAATCCTTCTGGGGTTCACAAACTACGGAAACTTACTAGAACTATAGTAAGTGGGGTTCACAAACTGCGAAAGTTTGCTGGCAATACAGTAAGCTAATTACACAACTAACGACAAGTCCTCGCTATATAAGACTCAGGCTTTAGCAGGACGATTCTCTCACTCACACTCAAACACAAGGTAAATTTAGGGGTCTTCCATTATTTAATAACTCTTTGATCCGAAAAGCGTGAGATCTACGTATTCTCACGCCATTCAATCCAAGGTAATTAAATAGGGGCAGCTGTCATACACCAAAATTTACCCGATTTTTACTTGCATCTTTCAGTTTTTTAAGGGAATTGAAAATTAGGAGCCATAGGGTTTAATATACCTATTATTAAACTCGCTCTCCTATAAAATTCTCTTATAGGTTGATTTAGAATAAGTGGAGGTGTGAACAGCAAATGCTTGTGATCCAATTCGTTTGGGCCCAATTATTTCTCATTCACATTAGTCAATAAGGTTTTTCATGAGTTTAAATCTATATTATTGTTAAGAAAAAGGGGAGGGGTATATTCAAGATGAGGGAGTGGTGATAAACATAACTAGGCCCAATTTATTTTGGCCCATTTGTCTCTTATCATTTCTTTTTTTATTTTTTAACCATAAAATTTATTAATATTATTATTTTTAACTAAGATTAGTATTAGGAGTATTGATATATTAGTATTAATTTAGTAGCAGGTTAGTTAATATTGTTTTGAATTTTATTACTAATTATCATGATCATAATTATTTGGATTCAATTAATTAATTGGCTTATTTGATTAATCAGTTAACTAAGTAAGTAAAAGTGGGGTTGTGGAGTTTTTTGGTTGTTGTTTGTTGTTGCATTTTGGGCCAAAAAGTTTGTAACCCAGCGTATTGGGCCAGATTTGGGTCAAGGAGTGGACCGGGTCAAAACCAACCCGGCCACTGTTCATCATCTTTCCCCACGCGAAAACCCTAGCCTCCATGTTCTCTGCGCCGCCGCCCACCCCCAGCGTGAAGCCTAACACAACTCAATCACCCAGGCCCACGGATCGAACGCAAAGGAAATCTTCAGTCAGAATCAAATCAAATTACTTCACTAAATCAAATCAAAACTTGAATGGAATAAGAGGATTTTATTGAATAAATTACATTTACAAACAAACAAAATCAAATCGGAAATCAAAACTAAAAACTAATCTAATCTTTCCTAGAATAAATCCAAACCTAATGTTATAAAAGAAAAAGAGGAGAAACAGAAAAGGGGTTGGAATTTTGCTGGAGAAAGAACCCTAAGCGCCGCTTGCTTGTTCTTCATCTTCAACCTGCAAATCACACACAGAGAGAAGGAGATTAGAGCGAGGGGGAGCTTACACGTTCTAGAATACAAGATAAAAGGTAACCGAGTCTCGAACTTAGCTTAAAAGATCTGATTGTATGTTTTAATTGTTGTGTTCGTATGGGAATTTGGGGGTTTAGGGTTGCGATTCAAGGTTAGGGTTCTTGGCTAGGTTAGGGTTCATGCTTTTCTGGGTTAGGGTTCATACTATTGGGGATTTCTGGATTTTGAATACGATGGGTATATGAAGGTTTGGGGTGGGGACGATGAAGATTCATCGGAATCTTCATCGGAGTTTTGGGTTGGTTGGGGTTTACGGCGGATGAGTGGGCGGTTGGTTTTGGGGCTTGTAATCATGCTGGGTTTTTGTTCGGGGAAAGAGAGAATGAAGAGTGAGAGAGGGAGTTCAGAGAGAGAGAAACGGAGCGAGTAGAGAGAGAAGGGAAGAAGAAAATGGAACGGGTTTGTTGAGTTTTGGAGATATCTCTCCCTTGTGCCCGTCAGATCCTCGCCACGTGGCCTCTCATGGCCGCCTGGCTCTGCCACTGAACATGATTCAGTGCAATTCCTCACTCATACCCCCTCTCCCGTAGACACATGCAGGCCGTTCAGATAGGATTAGCAGATCTGGGCCACACGCTAACCTTGAGTACACAGCGTAAACCATACACGCGCGCCACACACAATCCAGCGGACCAACAGCCATAGTGGGCTTAGCCCATTACTATCCACACACCCCTCAATTGTAAACCTTCATAAAAAATACACCCCCTGCCTTCAAAAATAAATTTAATTAAATTTTAAAAAAAAAAGGTGTTTAATTGTTTTTTTTGATAACTAATTAATTAAATGTCTAAAACTTACTAATTGTCTTTTTGATAACTAATTAATTAAATTTCTGAAATTTTTTTAATTGTTTTTTTATTGATGACTTAATTTCTCCTCGAACCGACTAAATCCATTAGTCGTATTAGACGAGAAATAAACTGTTCTGATTAATTTATAATTCAATTAACTTTTATTAATTCTCTCCTCGACCCGACTGAAGCTATCAGTCGCTTTAGACGAGAGATAAAAATACACAAATTAAAATACATTTTAATTTGCTGCCCGCGATGATCAATCTATCGATCTGAGTAATCAGCAATGCCCTTAACCCGTTAGCTATACTGACCAAATCCATTGGTCACCGCATCTAACGGTGCCAAATCAAATCAGGGTTGTATGCCAAACTTCAAAACACTTTTCCACACTCAAATCAATTTCAAAACTATGACAGGCCATTCAAAAAGCCTTTAAACAATTTCAAACTACAAATTCGATCCTAAGGCGTACAACCCTGTGCCCGAACTACGTTGACTCTGATCCTCCATAAGGAGGTACGTAGGCACTTGGTAACTAGGCGAGTCTCCCCCCCTAAAATTTCAATTCATTCTTAAATTTTATTTTTACCCTTTTCAATTCATTAGCTATAAACCTTATGATTATTGCCATAAACCTTATCTTTACAATGTTAGCCTTTAGGAAAGGGTTGAGGGTGCCTAACACCTTCCCTCAACCTGATTATAATAACTTACCCTGAATCTCACATCTGCGTAGGGTTTCCTATTCGCCCTTCAGGATATGTGGCGACTCTAAACCTTTCAATTTTAGGGCAGGTTACTACAGGTACAAGTACAACGCAAGATGTGCTTATTAGTCGAATAGCCCCGGTCATGATACAGAGGATTGTGGACCATCGAAGTATAAGATCCAAGATTTAATCGATGACAAGATCATTGATTTCAATTCAATTGAGGGACCTCATATGACTGATGTTGCGCATAATCGGAAAGGCCTTAGTGAGCGCAACCAATTTGTGGGGGCAGTTCCGATCTCTACACCAGCTCTACAACAACAACGCAAGCCAGATGCACCTAAGCGTCAATTCACCAAGATCAATATGTCATTGGCTCACGCATTACAACATCTGTTGAAGATCGAATTGATTACTCTGAGGGACCCTCCTAAAAATCCTAACACGTACACTCCTGGCTATAAACCCAATGCGAGGTGCGCGACTCATTCCAACAGTCCTGGACATCACACAAACAATTGCTGGACATCGAAGAATAAGATTCAAGATCTGATCAATGACGGAGAAATCAAATTCAACCCTCCTGAAACTCCTGTGGTGATCACCGCTCCTATGCCTAGTCATGACAAGACTAATTGACGTCTAGACGGACGAACTTTTGGATCATTAGATCTACTTCCATTTGCAAGTCTCTTTCCTGTTTGTTTAAACATTTGACTCATGATAGACATTATCTATTTTTATAATCATCATCAGTGCATTGCATATGTTTGTCTTGAATAAATAGTTTCGCTATCACTCATTTTAAATTGCGTCTTTACTTTGCATATGTTTTGTGATACTCGACTCCTGCTAAAGCTGTATGCCTTTTGAGGGAGGATGACGAAAATGATACCGCAACCTCATACAATATGCTTTTGAACAGACTTTGCTGATGATGTACAGGCATTGTTTCAATTCCTAAACAGTGGGGATATAAGGATGTTAATCCCTCATCAACCCCTTTGAGCCTAAGGAGTAGAAGTTTTCTTTCTTGTACAATTTAAAACCCTTAATCGTAACCTGGGGCAGGGTAGTTACTCAGTTAACTCAATTATCTTAGCTGTTGTCTACGTGAATAATGATGGGTTCCCGCAACCATTAAGTCAGGCAGTCAATATCCACCAAAAAAAAAGTTGTTAAGTCAAAACCTATGAAGGAGACTTATCAAAACAAAACATCCCGCTGACTGTAACCACAAAATAAATAGTTCAGGCAAAAGTTAGGGATAACAAAAATCAAAGTAAAAAAAGAGGTCACTAAAAATCCTCGACCAAATCAAAAAGAATTACAAAGAAGGATGACTGACTGTCCGAATAAACTTCTGGTGCTTCAACCACCATCAAATATCAATGTTAATACTTCAAGCTTTGGTAAAGCTGAAACGCAAATTTAACTGAGCATAGGATCGAAGGACATCACGAAGATTGGGATGGGTATAAATAAAATTTTGAGCCTTTATTTGTTTCCTAAACCGTGAACCAAGCCACGTTACAACCCTTGAAAGTCCTAACTGAAGCATGGTTAGTTTGAAAGCATATTGTCACCAAAAGGTATCCTGACTCTTTAAGGTTTACCAAAAATGCTGAGTTGATATTTCGTTTTACAAACATCACATTTTTACAAATATCACGCTTTTACATCTCCTGTTTTAATGTTTTTCAAAAACTCATGACAGACGTATGCATTGCATCTCATGAATTCATTATTAAACATATTCTGCTACATAATTTCAAATGTTAGCAACAGAAAGAATCTGCACAGGGTATGACTAATGACTCAAAGTTATCCCGACCAACAAAGATTACTCCAAGAAGCAATGTCTCCTACAAGGGGCATGGCACGTTTTTCCCAATCAATCTGGGGCAATCAAGTCAAGATTCCAAGGATCTCTCAAATGCCAAACAGTCCAAGGCATACATCCCAAGTGGGTTTCAAACTATTTCCCAATCAATCTGGGGCAATCAAGTCAAGATTCTGAGAATCTCTCAAGGATGCCAAAACAATCAGGGGCATGCATCCAAGTAGATCTGAAGCTACTTCCAAATCAACATGGGACATTGTCCTGGGCCTATGATTACTAGGGGCATGTCGCCCATAGTGCACATCTCATAAAGTCCTCGCGAGGCGAATCTTTCCAAACTCCCCACTAGCAGGGGCAAATCTATGCAAGTCCAGTTTGACCTTGATCAATACTCAGTGGTGTGTCCTAATCAATATAAGTCCAGGAATGGCAAGAGCTATAAATCACTGGGGGCAATATTTAAAGCATTCGTGCCTTCCCACAAAGCCGGTTACACAGGATCATATCCCCACAGAGTAATCATTAAGAAGATACCTTCAAATGTTCTCGTCCCAACAAAGACTTAGTTCCTCAATGGAGTTTACATCTTCAACACTGCCGATTCCCCAACACTTTTCTCTTCTCTAAATAAGGTTATTCTTCCCTTATCCCCATTCAGGGTGCATCAAGGATCAATCATTCAAATGGATCTCATCCCCAATCGAAGATCAGAAATCCCCAGCTGGATATCATTGAACGAAAGACAATTCTCTTGTCATTATCTCCAACAGCACACAGAGATTTATTTTCTCAACCAGCAGTTGTTATACAAGAGTTATGAATATGCTCCGACTATATAGTCCATCCCTGCATCATTCATAAATACATGCATAACATACAGTACTCTCGTTTATTTCGAGAATCTCAATACATGCATCATGATATTGCATAAAACTAATCTTTCCTTTTCAGGTCATTTCATAATCAAAAGAATATTATCATCCGAGTGCGGTGCAAATACAATCGTATCAATGATTCAATCTCAACACTCAACCTGAAGACAAATACAATTCTGACACTTCATTTTGGGTCTTTCTTCAAAGATAAATCAGAAACAATCAAAGAACTTCTCATCCTTTCTAGGAACCTTTCTAGGTAATCTTTTCTAAGATGTTTCATATCCTTTCTTGGAACCTTTTTAGGTAGTCTTCTCTAAGACATTTATCACCCTTTCCAGGAACCTTTCTCGGTAGTCTTCTCTAAGACGTTTATCATCCTTTCTAGGAACCTTTCTAGGTAATCTTTTCTAAGATGATTCATATCCTTTCTAGGAGCCTTTCTAGGTAGTCTTGTTTAAGATGTATCATATCCTTTCTAGGAGCCTTTCTAGGTAGTCTTGTTTAAGATGTATCATATCCTTTCTAGGAGCTTTTATAGGTAGTCTTATTTAAGTCGTTTCATATCCTTTCTAGGTGTTCTTGTTTACGAATATATATCAGCCTCTTTAGGTAATCTTCTTTAACATATTTATCCAATCTTTTCTAAGACATCTCTTGCCCTTTCAAGGAGCTTCTCAATTAATATTCTACAAGACACTTCTTCCCGAGATTTGTTCACAGCCTAATCTCCTTTACATCATTCAGTGATCTACCCTATTCAGGAACCTCTTCAGGTAGTATTCTATAAGACATTACTTCATTTTGATGAATCTCCCCTTAAGACACAATCAATGCATACGACTCAGTCTGAAAAGCGTTTGTTTTAGACAAATATCTTGTCCACATCTGAATGGCATCTTTAAGCCCATCTCGGAAAACTTTCAAACACCCGAATGGCATCTTTAAGCCCATCTCCTACAAAAAGTCCCTGCATCATCAAGGGCAAATTTCTTGGTATTCTAGTGTTCAATCATCTTTTACCTTCAAATTCCGACAGGCACGCGTGCCAATCTACATCCTCAGGTATAAGAAGATTGAACAGGGGCAGCTTTCATACCCCAAAATTTTCCCACCATATCTTTATACTCAAGCTCATTCAAGTATCAACAGCTCAAGATCTAAGTGGATGCACACTCTCCTAAACAAACAACCTACAACTAGGGTTTTTGTTTCTCTTCAAGAAAAATTCAAGTTCTGACAATTCAAGTGGACCTCATAACCTCTCATATGCCTCAAAGGATCCTCATGCCAATTTTCAAGCTCTGATTCAAAAGATTGCTCACCCAATGGCCCAAACGATCAATAATCGGCTAGTTGACCTAAAAGTCAAGCTATGGTCAAACCACAGTCAAAACTTCTGATTTTTGGTCAAAATCCTCATTATGAAGTATCATTCATCATTTGATCATGGATTGATCATGATGCATCAAAGAAAGCTCCAAAATCATCAAAAACCTAAGTTTCTAAATTAGGGTTTTAAGGAGAAAGTCAATTGAACTTTGACCAGCCATAACTTTCACATGGAACATCAGAAATTTTCCATCCAAAGCTCATTTTGAAGGAAATTGAATTCTCTACAACTTTGTCTCTAACAAGCCAAGGCAAAAAATGCATCATTTGAGATATATGAGCCAAAACATTACAGGTCCTTCCAGAAGCTCGCAAAAAGCTGTTTTTTGTCAGGAGCCATATCTTTAAGATAAAATCATCAAATGCAAAATATGTTCCAAAGTGGCTTATAAAGGATATCTTGGGCTTTCCAAAAAGTCCTAGAACAATTACATACCATAAAAAATGAGAGAGATATGCTTGGTACCAGTTGGTTAAAATTCAAGGAAAAGGAGAAACCGTAATTGACAAAATTCAATTTTTTGACTAATGGGCCAAAGTTTCTTGGTTCTAAACATGCCCATGGTGTATTTAGTAGCCCACCATGCCATCTTTTCCTTATTTGCATTATTATTTATTTTTATTTGAATTATATTCATTTTAATTCAAATTTAATAAAAGAAATAATGACAAATATAAAAGATACAATATTGTTTGATCTCTAAATCAAATATTGAGTAAATATGTTAGAAAAACGTGATAAGGGATATTGAAAGAAGATTGGAACCAAAGTGGAAAAATTTGAAACAATTTTAATCATAATCGTTTTCAAATAATTTCTCAATCAATCAACTTGTTCATTTGATCAAATGTTAGCCCTAAAAAGACCATTATATATAAAGAAACATAATCAAAAACAAGGGGACGTTCTGGCAGCCAAAGAAATAGGTTTTTCAAAGCTTCAAAAACCTTCAAAAATTAGGGCACGAAAGAGATTATCCCACAGCAAGTTTCAGCCATGCATGCTTAGCTTATCAGCTTCCTAAGATTCCCAAGAGTCTGTTCACGGTCTGGAGTAAAGCCAATCGCTCTCAGAACGCGACTTATCATCTTCGCCGGAGGTAAGTATATTCAAAAATTGGAATCCATGTATATACGTCTTGTTAACTTTTTCGTGTGCATGATTACATTCAGGAACTCCATTATAGCCACTTTGACGTGTTACATGTGACTTATTGGACCGGAACGATGATTTGCCATTGTTAGGGCTGAAGCTCGGTGAAGCTTCGAACTGAGAGCTACGGACATTTTCAGGGCGAGATAACTGTACCATTGAACTCAAAATGGCCAATTTAGTGGGACTCTGTCGATCTCTTTTTGCTTTTTACTGTTTTCGCAGGATCCATGTTTGATGCCCATCGGAGAAGAAGGAAGAGCCACAGTCGACGGTGGTCTGAATGGCCAATAAATCCTTCAACGCACGCCTGGCACTTTCAAGGAGAATGACTGGCTGGTCAATAGTGGCTATCTTCTCTCTCCGCATGTGACTGGCCCGTCAAAAGATAACGGGCCCCAGCCTGAAATCGTTTGACTTTCCCAAGGTGAGTTGAATTTTGTACTTAATATCTCTCACCTATGTTACTAACAAGTCAACGAATTGGCGTAGCTGTCATAGCAGTGTTGTGTGTGTCGTCCCAAACCTGGGTTCGATACCCAGGGAAGCATTTGTTTTTCTTTGTATTTTTCTGATTGCAGATTCAGTGCCAGTGACTTCTTAAGCCTACGATACACTCTCCCAGCATCACCGTTGGATCGTATCCAGATTAAGTCCAACGTACATGATGAGGCAGCGTACCACAGACACTCAAGGACATGCAACACAGGATTCCTCACGCCCTCAGCCATTACCAGGTTGTTTTCTTTCTTGTTTTTCTTCATTTTTTTTATTTATTTTCTTACTTAGTAATCATCCATTAATTTTTAATCACTAACTAACCAATAATTAACTAATAAAATTAAGATTAGGGTTGGTGTTAGTTATTTTAAATCATTAGGTTTTACTTTTAATTAATTTAGTAATAATTTTTAGGGTAAAATTAGAATGGTTTAATTTAGGATTAATTAATTAATTAGGATAATTAATTTATAATTTAGGTTTAAGCGATTAGGATTAATTTCTACCTTTAAGTTTAGCCTTAATTAATAAACCACGGGTAAACATAAATTATCAACAATGTAAGAGTTGTCTATTAACTATAACCCTTATCTTTTAATCTTTGGGTTTTTCTAAGGTTTTTAACTTTGATTTTTTTTCTTAACTATATTTTATTCGCCTTTTCATTCTCCCTTCAACTTTTCCAGCTTTTATTTTCGCGCCCAACTCTTTTCCTTTTCATTCTGATTTTTCAGGGTTAGCCAAGATCTTCCGACTACACGCCGTGGCAATCGAAAAGCTAAGTTCTAATCCTTTTCTTATTTAAATTTTATTTTAATTTTTGTCTTATAGGTTAAATTAAGGTTTACTTTCAATGTCAAGGAATTCCACATACACTCATCCCTATTATTTTCTGTTTAATTCTCAGATGTTCAGAGTCAATCGAAGGTTCGAGGAAGATCAAGGCTCAAGATAAAGATAATTAAAATAATTATTCATCTCTGATTTTCTGCTTTATTTCCGCCATCCCCGTAGGTGTTTATTGTAATAGCGTAGGAACTTTTATTTTTCTGCCTTTAATTTTTGCAATTTTAAACTGCGTGGTTAGTAAAATAGGGAGTGCAACCATGAATTTAACATAGATCACTAATTTACAAGATAAAAAGTTAACCACGTGATTGTTGCACCCACACACCTTTAGGGTAATCCTTCCTGTTGCCAGTTGCCTTATATTGTTGCCTTGTTGCCTCTAAGTATACTAAATAGTCAAGTCCCTCGATTCCGAGGATACCTAAAGCAATGTTGCCTTTAAGGTTATTGAAACTCCCTCGAGGTTGCCTTATAGAGAATGATTGTCCCTATTGCTAAGGTATCCTCGCATGATGCCTAAAAAGATTAATGACTATTATATCCTTCCCTTAGACTACCTGCCCTCTTTATGGCAAGGGACAGTCTTATGGCGAACGATAATTCTCGATGACCCTTCAAATCCAATTGAAAGACTTCCTGCCCTCTCATGGTATGGATAGACCCTTTCACCCCGAAAAGCTAAAAGAACAAATTTCTAAACTTAGGGTAGTTGCTATTAATTGTTTGCTCTTTTTCGAATTCAAATTCAAATTCAAAATCTTTTCCCACTTCGTTTCAAAGAAACTTTTCAAAAAGACTACACTTATTTACAAGCTAAAGTTCTTATTCAAATTTCTTATTTACATACTACTTTTCAAACATTTCAAACAATTCAAAAGTGAGCTAGGCAATTAAGAGCCCATGGAAAACCATGGATGCAAAGGGTGCCTTACACCTTCCCTTTGTATAACTTACCCCCCGAACTCAAAATCTTTTTAAAAGGTCTTTTCCTGTTCTTTTAGCCTTTCTATAAATTGGATAAAATAAAAGTCGGTGGCGACTCTCGCTATCCGCACATTTCGATAAAGTCAGTTCATCGTATTACAATCATTAATATAATTTTGAAAAATCAGAATATCATTTTTAAATGACTTACATAATAAGGTAGTGTCCACCTTCCCTCTGGTAAAGCCATATAACCGGTCACCATTTCTACCTAGTTTTGTTATGAATTCGGCACAAGATCATCAAGTTTGGTAACACTTTGAGTTGTTTATTAAGAGTTTTCATTGATTTCCCTTTGTTTTGTTAATTAGCATGCATTGTGTTATTTATTTTATAATCATGTCTTTTTAGATGCTTTTGATCTCTTTACTTGGTGGTTGTAGGTTAATTCTGGATCAGATGGAAATTTCACAAGTGTTGGTGTAAAAGAAGCTGAAAATCGTGACAAGCGTGTAGTATTTTGATCATAACTAGAGCTTCATAACTCGGAATGACGCGGTTCCGGTGGAAAAATTTCGCTAACAAAAAGGGCTACAACTTTGATGTTAAAGTCAAAGCCAAATTATGAAGTCATTGGCTGACACGGGCTGCCCGTGTCAGATGACACGGCCGTGTCAGACCTCTTGAAGAACTCTCCCCAAAGTGGCAGAAGCTGACACGGTCTGCCCGTGTCAGCAGTGCGGGACAGAAATTCAAATTTTTCTGTTTTGTTATTTTTAAAGTACCAGGGGCATTTTGGGTGTTTTGTCTGGGACCTGAAAACCTAGAACAAATTAAAAGTGATTTTGAGACAAGGGAGAAGCACTTTTTGAGAATACGAGAGAATTCCAGAGAGAGGAGAAGATAGCTTCATTAAGGGTTTCGGAGACGGAGAGATTCAACGGTGGACACCATTGAAGATCAAAGTTTCCACTCATCTTTGTAATGTCTAAACTCTTTGAATTGTGTTTCTTGAATATTATGAGAGGCTAAACCCCCCAATGCTAGGGGGTGTCCCTGTTTTGATTTGTAATAACTCTGGATTTCGTATTTCGTTAATCAAATGTTCGTATTATTCAATTCGATTGTATAATGTTTTTAATGTTGTCTTTATTGGATCAATAAGGATTGTCCTATGGTTAACAATTTGTAGGACTACGATTTAAGGTTTGTATACAATTGAACCGTATAGTTATCACCTAGGACTAGGGATACCGTATGGTTATTTAGAAATTCTTGATTAATCACAGATTTGGTTTTCTCCTATGTCTCTAAGGATTTAGGTAATAGAATTATAAACCAAAAGGTTTTCACTAAGGACTTAGGGAAAACATCCTTAAGAATAAATAATTGAATTCTATGAACTTGTTAAAGAGATCTGAATCCAGAGGAGTTATAGAGTAAATCACACACCTTATCTTGGCATTTTTCTCATATTATAAAAAGCTCAACTTTAATTTCAGCTTATTTTTATTGTTTCAAATTATTTCATTGATAATCAAAAACACCCACATGCTCTTTTGTTTAATTGACTAATTATAATAACTTGTATTTCCTACGCAGTCCTCGAGATCGATACTTGGGGTAAAACCCATTATAACTACATCGGTAAAAATAGTACACTTGCTATTTTTCCGATCACCATTTTCTAAAAGAAAACTACTTAGTCTTTCATACCAAGCTCTTGGAGCTTGTTTCAGACTGTATAACGATTTCTTGAGTTTGTAGACAAACTCTAGATGTTTTAAATCTTCAAAACCAGGGGGTTGGTGCATATAGACCTCTTAATCAACGTAGCCATTTAGAAACAAACTTTTGACATCCATCTGACATAAAGTTATGTCATTATTAACTGCAAATGAAATTAAGAGTTTGATAGATTCTAACCGGGCGACTGGAGCAAAGGTTTTTGTATAGTCTATCCCTTCTTGCTGAATATAACCTTGTGCAACCAGTCATGCTTTGTGTTTTACTACTTCTCCTTGTTCATTTAGTTTGTTTCTAAAGACCCATTTTGTTCCGATAATGTTGAAGCCTTTTGGTTTAGGAACTAAATCCCATTCATCATTTCTGGTTAATTGGTTTACTTCATCTTGCATAGCAAGTATCCAATCATTATCCATTAGAGCTTCGCTTATGGAGGTTGGTTCAATCAGAGACACCTGTCCCATGAGAAATTCTTCAGTATTTTTGAATGAGGATCTTGTTCTGATTGGATCGTCAACCTTTCCTAGAATTTTGTCCTCGGGATGTACTGAGATGCTTCTGGAATGTTTCTTCTGAATGGGTTCTTCAGATGTTGTTGGAGGCGATGTTATGTATTCTTCTATAATTTGATGAACTTCTATTCTTTCATTATCAGAAGTTCTACCTTCAGTACATGCAATCTCAACTTCTATATCTGCAAGAGATTCACACTGCTTTAACTTTTGAGGGCCAAGCTTATCATGAAAACTTATATTTATTGATTCTTCCATAATAAGTGTTTCAGTGTTTTATATCCTGTAGCCTTTTGAGCGTTCAGAATATCCTAACATTAAACATTTTTGTGCCTTAGAATCAAACTTGTTCGGTTGATCTCTAGTGTTTAGTATAAAAGAGGTACAACCAAATGGATGAAAATAAGAAATGTTGGGCTTTCTGTTCTTCCACAATTCATAGGGAGTCTTATCCAGAATAGGTCTTATAGAGATTCTATTCTGAATTGTAGCATGCTGTGTTAACTGCTTTTGCCCAAAAGTGTTTAGCCATGTTGGTCTCGTTGATCATGGTTCTTGCCATTTCTTGTAGAGTTCTTTTCTTGCGTTCTACAACTCCGTTTTATTGAGGAGTTCTAGGACAAGAGAAATCATGAGAAATGTCGTGTTCATTATGTAGCAACCTGCCCTAAAATTAACCTTTTAGAGTCGCCACCTATTCTACCAGGGCGAATAGGAAACCCTACGCAGTTTAAAGATTCAGGGTAAGATTATTATAATCAGGTCGAGGGAAGGTGTTAGGCACCCTCAACCCTTTCTTAAGGGTTGCATTGTAAAGTAAAAGTTTATGGCAAGATTTATGAGGTTAATAGCTAAGGAAGTTAAGAGGGTAAAAATTGAGATTTTAAATGAATTGGAATTTTAGGGAGGGGGACTCGCCTTGTTGCCAAGTGCCTACGTATCTCCTTAGGGAGAATCAGAGTCAACGTAGTTCGGGGACAAGGTTGTACGCCTTAGAATTTCATATGATATGGTTTGAAGGTATTTTGAGTCACCTTATCGTAGTTTTGAGTTTTGTGGTTTGCATGGCATTTTGAGTTGCCATATCAAAGTGATGAAAATCCGTAGTTTGAATAAGTGTTTTAAGATTTGGGCGTACAACCCTGGTTTGATGTGTTTTCGTTAGGTGCGATGATGAATAGATTTGATCATTATAATTAACGAATTAGATAATGTATTGCTGACCATTCTGACCAATAGATTCGGTCGTCACGGGCAGCAAATAAAGTATATTTTAATTTTAAATAATGAGTTTTATCATCACCTCTCATAACCAATAGATTTGGTTATTACATGACCATGAATTTCGTTATTTATGTTTTATTATTTTATCTCTCGTCAATGCGACCAATAGGTTTAGTCGGATCAAGGAAAGAATTAGCCAAGAATTAGTTAAATTAGCATTAATAAATAAATTAATTCGATTAAATTTATTTCTCGCCAATGCGACTAATAGGTATAGTTGGATCGAGGAGAAAATTAATTAAGGATAACCAATGGGTTTGGGGCAAACCCTAATACTTTGATAGCCTTTATAGGGTTTTTTTTAGGTTTTTACCATTAAAGTTGATTAAAATAAATTAACTCGAATAATCGAAAAAATCAGGAAATAATCCTAAACCTGAGTCATTAGCCTAATTCTAATTTATTTTTTCTATTGATTAAATTTTAAGATTAAATTATATATATATAACATAATTAAAGTTAACTATGTAATTATATAAAAAAATAATTAAATAAACCTGGGAATAAATCCCGCGCTTCTGTTCCTTGAAGTTCCATGGTACACCTGCGCTCCTAGGGCATTGGATTACCTCTGGTTAATATCTGATGGCTATGATGATGCGGGTGCATCATGCCAAGCAGGGATGCGTGGCACCGGATCTATATTCAAAAGAACCCAACAGAAAAATTAACAAAAATAATACGCAGGAGGCAGGGATCGATCCCGTGCCCCTGCGCGTCATGACTCCAAGATGTTACCTTTCCCACTGCGCCATTCACGCCTACGCACCCCTTTAATATTTTGAAATAAAACCTGCGTGCCCCTCCCCTGTTCATCTTCTTTGTTTATTTTTCTGAAAGCATAGGGACTTTTGGCTACTGTTCCCTTTCGTGGCTACATGTCTCCATCATTCAAATCTACAAATTAGTGTCAAAACATACCAAATAATAACCCAGATTAACCATATATAACATCCCGAACTCCATGGGACCATTAATTTGGTCCGAAATCATCCATAATCGAAAATCCCAATTTCATAACTTGTGAAATCTAGCCATGGTGATTCACAAAACCTGCAAGAAAGCTCAAATCAAACGGTCCAGGGAGATTTTAAGCAAGATTCTAAAGACAATCCTATATCCGACATCGATTTGTGATGCGTATATGATCGGATTCGACTTAAAAATTTTGAGGTGAAAGAAAAAAAACATTAGGATACGTTTGTGTGCGTTCAGACCAATGGTGCTCATTCAGTTACGTCCAGGAAGCTTCAATAAATCGATTACCACACTTGGCTTGACTTGAGTCGGTCTCAAAATTCCTCTGCTCCCACCCTTAGTTCACGACTGTTTTTGTTATTTGAGTAAGGTTTTCTGCATGTCAATTCTCTTGTATTTTCTCAATTACTATAAGATGTTAGTGATTAATAAAAAAACAAAATATGGTTAGAATAAGAGGTTATGTTCATGGTGAAATTCACGTGAAACAAACTCGTGAATGAATGTTAAATTTTTGACTCCCTCTTGCTTCCAATGAATCAATTTCTATACAAATTATGTACAGTAGTGGACCTGAAATATTTGTCTGTACGTGTTATTAGGATTAGAAAGAATGGCCCCTTTTAAATTGTTAGAATTATTCCTATTTATATTAGCTAAATTAGGTTTTTTATACCTAATAGGCCTAGTGCCTAATTAACCTAATAGTTATTCCTAATCAATAATACTCCTAATATTAAAAATCCTAATAATACTATCAAAATTTATAATAATACTCCTAATAGTAATATTAATAATCCTAATAGTAATGAATAATAATAGTTAGTAAAATAATATTTCTAATAATAATAAAAAAGTAAATGGTAAGTTGAATAAAAATGAGTAAATATAAAATAAATTATAATGACTAAAAACCCCAAAAAATAAGATAGATGGGCCAAATGACTGGGCCCAAGTACCTTCTAATTTTAACCCCCTTTTAATTCGGGATATTTTATAAGAGAGTGGGTTTAACAATCGAAATGTTAAACCACATGACTCTTAATTTAATACCCTTGATGAATTAATAGATGTAGATTTGATCGGGCAAATTTTGGGGGTATGACAGCTGCCCCTGTTCAATCTTCTTAAACCTGAAGAGTCAGATAGGCACGTATGCCTATCGTGATCTAAAGGTAGAAGATGATTAAACACTGAAATGCCCTGAAATTTGCATTTGTTGGGAAAAAGTTTCGTGGGAGATGGGCTTAAAGATGCCATCCAAGGTAAATACCCCTCTCTTTTTTTAATGTGAACCAGATGCCTTTTGGAAGGACCCACGTGTTTTGATTGTAGCATGGCCTGAAAAGGCAACCTTGATTTTATGCAATGTTATGATGCATGCAATGTATGATGCAGTGAGCTTCCCAAAATAAATGAGATCAATGCATGTAGCATTATGTATGAATGAGGTATGTAATTTGAATAATGCATGACTATTAACTATGTTAGTCGAAGTATGTAAGTAACTTTGGAAAAAAAATAAAACCTTTGTGTGTTATTGATGATGTTTTGGAGAGGATCACTGCCGAGGGGCTAACGTGATAAACCCAATTGAGAAACCCTTTGTAAAACCCTATTGTAAAACCCTTTGTATACCCCTTTGTAGTCTTGAAGAAGATCACTACCGAGGGACTAACGTAGTAAACCCCATTGAAGAACTCTTTGTAAAACCCCTTTGATCACTGCCGAGGGACTAACGTGATGGGTAAACGTAACTATCAATAGCGACGACTTGCAGTTTGTTGTGTAGAAGATAGTTAACTTGCTATAGTGCTTGCAAGCTTTCGTAGTTTGTGAAACCCCACTTACTATAGTTCTAGTAAGTTTTCGTAGTTTGTGTAACCCAAAAGGATCACTTGCTAAGCTCTAGTAAGCTCACCTGCACCAATAGGATCATTTGTCATAGTTCTGACCAACTAACCTGCACCGATAGGATTATTTTCCCTAATTCTGACAATTTCACCTGCACCAATAGGATCACTTGCCCTGGTTCGGACAAGTTCACCTGCACCAATAAGATTACTTGTCATAGTTCTGACAAGCTCACCTGCACCATTAGGATTGCTTGCCCTGGTTCAGACAAGTTCACCTGCACCATTAGGATCACTTGCCCTGGTTCGGACGAGTTCACCTGCACCAATAGGATTACTTGTCATAGTTCTGACAAGCTCACCTGCACCAATAGGATTCACTTGCCCTGGTTCGGACAAGCTTACCTACACCAATAGGAGTCACTTGCCCTTGTTCGTACAAGCTTACCTGCACCAATAGGAGTCACTTGTCCTTGGTCGGACAAGCTTACCAGCACCAATAGGAGTCACTTGCCCTTGTTCGGACAAGCTTACCTGCACCAATAGTAGTCACTTGCCCTTGTTCGGACAAGCTTACCCGCACCAATAGGATTATTTGCCCTGGTACGGACAAATTCGCCTGCACCAATAGGAGTCACTTGCCCTTGTTCGGACAAGCTTACCTACACCAATAGGAGTCACTTTCCCTTGTTTCGACAAGCTTACCTGCACCAATAGGATTATTTGCCCTAGTTCAGACAAATTCACCTGCACCAATAGGAGTCACTTGCCCTTGTTCGGACAAGCTTACTTGCATCATTAGGAATTATTTGCTATAATTCTAGTAAACTTACCTGCATCAATAGGGATCACTTGACATGGTTCTGACAAGCTTACCTGCACCCACGGAATTACCTGCTGTGGTTCTGATAAGCGTACCTGCACCAATAGGATCACTTGCCCTGGTTCGGACAAGCTTACCTGCACCCAAGGAATTACCTGCCGTGGTTCTTACAAGCGTACCTGCATGAAAAAAGACTCACTTGCTATGGCGCTAGCAATTTCATCCGCATAAAGTCCTTGACAGTATCCTATAGATGTATGAAGATGATGTTCGCGACTCGAGGGTCGGAAAGAAAACACTACGTTTAGAAACTTCCGACTCGAAGGTCGGACATTCACGACTTGAGGGTCGGAAAACAAACAAATCATAACATGAGGGTTGGCAACTCACGACTCGAGGGTCGGAAAACACACCTATCACAACACAAGGGTTGGAAACTCACGACTCGAGGGTCGGAAAATACACCTATCATAACACGAGGGTTGGAAACTCACGACTCGAGGGTTGGAAAATACGCCTATTACAACACGAGGGTTGGAAACTCACGACTCGAGGGTCGGAAAATACGCCTATCACAACACGAGGGTTGGAGACTCACGACTCGAGGGTCGGAAAATGCGCCTATCACAACACGA
Organism: Vicia villosa; assembly: GCF_029867415.1. NCBI lineage: Eukaryota > Viridiplantae > Streptophyta > Magnoliopsida > Fabales > Fabaceae > Vicia > Vicia villosa. Next base: position 157,932,508 of record NC_081182.1, on the reverse strand, counting down.
GGGTTGGAAACTCACGACTCGAGGGTTGGAAAACAAACCAATCACAACACGAGGGTTGGGGACTCACGACTCGAGAGTCAGAAACTGGGCTTTTGCAGTATGTGAATGTGTCATACCCCAAAATTTGCCCGATCAAATCTACGTCTTTTAAATCATCAAGGGTTAGAATTTAGAGCCATGGGGTTTGACATTTCTATTGTCAAACCCACTCTCTTATAAAATATCCTGAGATAAATGGGGTTAAGATCAGGAGGTATTTTGGGTCCATTCATCTGGCCCATCTATTCCATTTTTGGGCTTCTTATTACAAATATTTACTTTTGATTATTGGGTTTAATTTATTCTTGAGAATTGTGAGTTAATGGTAAGGTTAATTTAGGGTCACTGAGGTTATTATTTAGGATTTTTATCCTTGATAGTTGGTTTGACCATCTCTATTACTATTAGGATTTTATTATCATTATTATTAATTTAGAAGTATTTTTAGTTTTAATATTATTAGAATTATTAATTTTAATTTCGTTATTACTCTTATTTATTTTCGGTGATAATAATAGGTTTATTAATATTATTAGTATTAGGATTATTATTATTATTATTATTATTATTTTTTGGGCTAATATGGTTATTAGGATTATCAATTAATTAATCAGGATATTTATTAAATTAATAGAATATTTTGGGCCAAAATAATTAATTAGTCAATAGGTCCATTGGGTGTAGAAAAACCCTAATTTGAGGGTTATAAAAAAGACCACTTGACTCTGTCGCAAAGGGGGGACCGATTAACAAACCCTCTCTTTCAGGAACCTCTAATCCTTATGTTGTCTCCATTCACTGTACATAATTTCCACACTAACCTTGCCTGACATCACGTTTTCACAAACACTTTACCATGCTCATACAACCATTATTTTCAAAAATTCTTAACATTCATTTTCTTTTGCAATACAAAACAACCACCCTTTAAAACCAAAACAAAACAATATCTTCATTCGATCCCACATAATTTTTGTTACAATAACAACTAACCACCGTCAATATCCTTCTCGTATCACACTGTCATCTATGCTTTAGGACTGCCTTACGGATTGGAGCAACACCAATAGTCTTTGCAGCAACAACCATAGCCAACGTAACACCGAAGCCGCCACCAATTGAACAGATCTGTAGACTCATCCTTCAAAGCAATACTCCCTTCGGATAAGAGACGGATCGCGTTTGCACTTGTTGTTGTTTTTGTTTCTAATTGCAGGTTCTTGCTGAAAGCCTCCCCAATCATTCTCCCGCTCCAACAATGTTCGCCGATCCAGTCAGTATGAAGGCTGCGATTCTACCAGTCGACGGCTCAAAGCCGTTGTGGTGTCGTTTTCTTTACCTCCCCGTTTCACTTGGGAGGACGGCACGCTAAACCCTTCACGCGAAATTTGGAAGGAGAATGCGCCCGTGGTGGGATGAATTTTGTTTCACTTCTTCCTACGATATCACACGAACTTTCTTATTGGTCCTACGAGTAGGAAAGGGGAAAAAAGATCTCAACTAAACCCTAGGAGTTTGCTAAGTGTGGGGATTTCACCTAGACTAGAAATTCTGGAGTCCGGGGGGTCGGTTATACATAGGGAAGTGTTTAAACACCCTACATATCTGTAGTACTCTACAGGAACCTTCTCTGTGTCATTGTGATTGTGTTTGCTGTTAATAATTGGGAAAGTTTCTCCTTTGTGTTAGGAGAGAGAATTGAATTGATTAAAGAAAGACAGGCAGATAGACAGACTGACTATTTTTGGTATTTTATTAGCTCGCTGAGATTCCTTGTGAACCTCATGCCTACATATCCCTAGTGGAAGTCAGAGCTTAATGTAGTTCGGGGAACTAACCAGGGAAATTAAAATGTTTTTGGTGCCTTGCTTGAAGCTCAAGGTTGAAGCTTGAATTAAATCTCTGTTTACAGTAAAGAGACATGAAATCATCTTTACAGAGAGGTATTTGTACTATTCTACCACAAACATTTAAAGGGTGACAGAATAACTGAATTCATTTCATTCAAGAGGGGGACCTTACTTGTGTATGTGCAAGTATACCAGTCAAATGCCTCTTAAATGAAAGAAAGATGCTCATCCAAATTAGGGAAAGTTACCACATGTCTGGGTTTTACTGCCAGCTCATGCCTTTCAAAATCCTAAATGGGAGACTTGATTAAAATTGAAATTGAAATGTTTGTTTGTTTGAATGTGGTAGAGTAGTAAAAATATCTCTCTATAGAGATAAGCTATGTCTATCTACTGTATAAAAGATTTGACTTTAGCTGGCTTGTATGAGGCCTAAGCTTGAGGCTTTTTGATTGATTTATTAATATTATTGACTCTGGGAGATGACTCCATTGGGGATTAATTACAGGGTATTTTTGTATTTTTGTGTTCTGTACAAAGCCCAGAATTGAGGCTGACTCTATTTAGGGAGACTCTATTTGTGTGCCTTGTACAAAGCCCAAGGTTGTGGCTAACTGCTGAGGATAACTGAATTTTTGAGACTATGAATGACTCTTTTTTGTGTGCCTTGTACAAAGCCCAAGGTTGTGGCTGACTCTAGCTAGGGAAAACATTATTTTCTGCCTTGTACAAAGCCCAAGGTTGTGGCAGACTCTTAAATAAACTGAGTATGGATGACTCTATGGGGAAAAGATCCTAGGTGTTAGGAATCTTTGACACATGAAAATATGGTTTATCTGCCTTGTACAAAGCCCAAGGTTGTGGCTACTGAGTGATGAAGAACTCACTGGGGAGACTCTATTATCTGCCTTGTACAATGCCCAAGGTTGAGGCTGACTCTTGACAGGGGAGTTTTATTGTTTGGTGCCTTGTATGAAGCCCAAGGTTGAGGCTAACTATTTTTGTTGGTTTTGACTCTACTGAGGAGATTTTATTTATTGAAGGACTGTTTTTCTTTGGAAGCTAAACCTTTCCAGAGATTTTGACTCGGCTAGAGAAATTATTTAGTAAAAGACTGATTTTTGTCATGTTTTTTGGAGGCTGACCCTTTCCAGGGGTTTTGACTCTTTTGGGGAAATTATCTCCTAAGAGAAATGAATCTTTATTTTTTGACATTTTTTTATTAATTGACTTTGGAGGCTAACCCTTTCCAGGGGTTTTATTGAAATGAGGGAATGTATGGAGGCTAACCCTTTCCAGGGATTTTGACTCTTTTGGGGAAATTATCTCCTAAGAGAAATGAATCTTTATTTTTTGACATTTTTTTATTAATTGACTTTGGAGGCTAACCCTTTCCAGGGGTTTTATTGAAATGATGGATTGATTTGGAGGCTAACCCTTTCCAGGGGTTTATTGAAATGATGGAATGTATGGAGGCTAACCCTTTCCAGGGATTTTATTGAAATGATTGGCAGAAAGATTATCTAGTGGAGACTTCTTGTTTAAAGCCCAAGATGAAGGCTGACTCATGCTGAGGATAAGCAAACGTGGATCCTAGACTCTGCTAAGGAAAATGATGAAGATAAGGGTGACAGAGACTGTCCATGTCTCTCATTCCAAAAAGGTGTACTCAATGCAAAATTGAGACAAACTTAGCTTGTTTAAGGTTTGGTTTAAATTGGAAGAAAACTCACCAGGGTAGGCTAAAAGGTGACTAAAGACCTGTTCCTATGTTTATAAGAAACCTGATGGGTCCTTGTATACAAGCTCAAGAGGAAGCTGGAAATGCTTTTAAGAAGCCTGTGGGTCCTTGTACAAAGCCCAAGAGGAGGCTAATCGAGGGTCCTTGTTATAGCACAAGAGAAAGCTATGTAGTTTTGAACTTATTTTGGCTCTAAGCAAATGGGTAAGAGGTTTCACAGGGAACAATTCCTCTTTGGGTGGATGTGTCCTATTATTTGGATTCTAAGGTTTTTACCAAGATGTTTCACCGGGAATAATTCATCTTGGGGGTTTGAACTACAGATCTCTAATTAGGAAAGAGCCTTCACCGGGAAGACATTCTCAATCCTAGGTCATATTCCTATAATATATATATATAGTTTAACTGTCCTAGGGTTTATACTCAAACGTAGTTCTAAACTAATATATGCACAGTTTATATTTGACAGTAATTTAAATAAAGACAGTAAATTGAAAGCTTGTAAAGCCTAACCTGGATGGAGTGGAGGCCTTTGAAGAAGTATGTACAGAGCCTCAACAGTATTTTTGTTGTTTTATTGATAACAGTTGAATATATATATGATAAACAGTTAATGGTTTTTTGAAAACAGAAGAAGTGAAGATGGACAAAGGTCACATAGGTATCTGAAGAGTTTCACCGGGAATAATGCCCTTCAAATACCAGAAGAATGTTTTTGAAAACAGAAAGAAGATTTTGAAAATACAGTTTTGAAAACAAGCTAAGAAGAGAAGGTGTTTGGGACTTACACTCTATTAGAGGCCCAGTACTTTACAGTACTGGTGTAAAAGTAGTTTGAAAATGATTCGGAATGATACAAGGTTTTGTTGTTTGAAAACCTTAATCATTTGATTTATTCGGAGATTTGAAAACAGTTTTGAAAATTGACAAAAGTCAACTTAATTAAGGTAAAAATAAAGATTTTTAACTAATTAAGACCTAAACAATTAGGGTTTTATCATAAACTTATTTACAAAATGATTAGGTTAAAACAAAATGAATATACACATTTAAAGTATTTAAGAAAACACTTAAAACATACTATTTTAAACCTAATTAAAACACATGAAATAAATAATATTTTTATGATTTTTTTTATTATTTATAAAATAGATATATTAAATGACAAGTGTGTGAAAAATGAAGTGAAAATGATTTAATTTGATAGGTGAATTATTCATGTGAAGTTGTGAAGAAAATAAAAGAAATTATGTGTTAAAAAATAGTTTTTGGCCCTTGGAGGATTTCAACCCACGCCCTTGAAGTTACCAGCCCAAAACAACACCACTGAGCCAACGCGCGCTTGGTGATAATAACTCTCACTCAATTGGTTATGTTTCAAAACAAGTGATAAATCATTGAAAAATAAAAGAATCAAAAAGTCTGGGGCGAGGGGGATTCGAACCCCAGACTTTGGACACGCGCAACACACAAACACTCTTTACCACTGGGCTGTAACGATTTAGTCGTTTATAAAACAACTTCCATTCAAAATAAAATAAACTTTAGCCCCAGATTTAAATTTTGCGCGCCATGGCCATAGTCATCTTCTTCCTCGAGCTCAAGAATTTTCAAAATCCTAACTCTCTGGTTTCTCAACTAAATGACATGATGTAAACATCAATCTTGTTCTAAATTTCCTCACGAATCCAGATATGTAACTAACATTTATTTATATGAACTATAGCTACCTAATTTCTCAGAAAACTCTAAGAACACATGAACCCTAAATTTGAAATTAAATGACAAACAGGATGAATAAATGAAAGATGATAGAGGGTTTTCAATCCTCTGATGATGCTAAACAAGATAGAATCGAGCTTTAACTCAAAGAGTGCTTAAATTAAAGAGGTGAGGTTCAGAGACTTACCTCTGAAAATGGAGGTCATGAGGGTGATAGAGAACACCTGGACTTGAATGAATGATCTCAATAGCTTCTCTGAGACTCAATGATGCTAACTGAATGCTTATTGGAGCTTGAATCCTCCTGAATTGCTCTGTGGACCTCCTTCGATTTGAGCTTCAAGTAGACATGGAGGTTGTTGAATTTGGAGTTACAGACGAGCTGCAGCCATCTGGTTAGCTTCACTATGACCTGAGGAGTGTGCCTGGATGATTGGCTTGGCTTGAAACCTCCTGAATTACTCTATGGACCTCCAACTGCAACAACTCCAAGTGAGAGGTGAAGATGATGATTCTTCACTTACAGAAGTGTTTCAGAGGTCTGGATCACCTCTAAATGACTTCCCCAATGTGTTTGAATACTTAATTCCAAAGGAAGAGCTTTGGTTTGAAGAATCCGAGTCTTCTTGCCAAAGAACCTTTGAAAACCTTAAGTATGAAGAAAGAAGAGAGAAAGCAAGAATTTTGTTGCTTTGGTGTGGTTTCTGAATGAGAAAGAGGCCTCTATTTATAGGCAATTGGTTCAGAGCAATTGATCATAGTAAGCTTGCTTAGTGTAGTGAGTTTGGTTTCTTAGCCATGAAGGAATTCAAAGAATATTCCAAGTGCAATGATGAGCTCTTTGATACCACTCCCTAGCCCTCGGTTTTGCTTGATCTTAGGGGACCAAATGGCTGCAGAAATGAGCTCCAATTGGTTGGGAGAAGATTCCTTTGATGAATCACCAATTTGTCATAAATTCAAAAATGCAATCATTACATAATCACATGCCTTTGTTTTTGGGAATCTTCTCTAATCCTTATGCAATGATGGAAATTGATGTATGGTATGGTTTCAGATGCATTAGAGGTCGTGTAGCATCACTTAGTGAAGCAAAATGCACAAAATTGCAAAGTTTCAAATTGTACATGACCTATAATTTTACTTCATGAGGCCAACTTTGAACAAGCATAACTCCTAGCTCAAATTGAATTTGGAGAAGGTTGAACACAATTTGGAAAGCCCTAAACATCTACTTCAAATCATTAGTTTGGAGTTTCTTCAGAATCCTTTGGCAAATTTGTGAAAAATGAGGCCAAAGTTGGAAGAAAACTAGGTTAAAACACTTAGAAAAATTTCTAAGTGTTTATGACCTAAAACTCCAAAATTTCCAAAACTCTTAAATGATTGATCTTTTTGAAAAAAGTTCCTTTGTAAGATGTTGTTTTATTTTGCAAGATCTACAACTTTCATGTTGGAAGTTTTTTGAGTTGTGTAGGTGAAATTTTGAGTTCTCACCATGCCTTAAAAAACCCTAATTCCCGACTTTTTGCTCCTTGATGAATTTCTTTGAATTTCTTTGGTCAAATGAATTCATTATCCATATATTGATGATATTGATCCTTAAAAGTCATGGTTTGACCAAAAATCTCAAAAGTCAATGGTGATCCCATACAGTTGACTTTTTCCTCGTAAGGTGAGATTTTGGACTTTTGTGTAGAATCAAGATCTTCTCCTCAAATGAATGATGTAAATGGATTATATTGAGGTAGTAGAGACTCTTGAATCATGTCTTGAGTTTTGGATCCATGCCCTGATTAAAAGTCAACTATCTTGGTGAATTAGGTCAAAAACCCTAATTGTCGACCAGAGGACAATGATGACTGTAGACTCTGAACTGAGGTGTAATGTCCAGTGGATCTTGTCATATGAGTTATTTGAAGATGATTGATGTCTTTGAATGATCCCCTGGGGCTTTTTAAGGTTTCCCAAAGGTGATCCCTGATTTTAGTCCTTGATAGGCTCCAAACCCTAGTCTGTTGATCTGAGTAATTCTGTACTTAGATGACTGGGTGTCTAATCAATCATAGGTGAAATAATGAAGCTTTTGAGTCTTATGATTGTATTAGAGACTAATCCCTCTATTGATTGATCCTTTGCCTGAGTTTTCTTGTCTTTGAACACCCTCGATTGAATGCCAGACTGCCCTAGGTACTTACTTTGACTTGATGAAAATCCTGAAGATATATCATCTCAGGGGGGTCAAAAATTAGGGTATGACAGATGCCCCTATTTAAGTTTCTTTTATCTGGAGGGAGAGAGATTGATATCTCGATCTCTCCTGCGTAAAAGAGACTTAAATATCAAAGAATGCCCGAATTTTGGGCGCTCCTGAGATGTTGTAATTGATAAAATCCTTGCATGACTTGATCCCGTTGTCGCACTTGGCGGGGGATGAGGAGACAAACTCCTGCAGAAATACTTGATGTGGATTCTGGCGAATGGATGGCAGTGTAGGATGCGCAATCCATCTTCTTTAACTAAGTGTTGACATTTAGAAAAAGGAAAACAACCTCCCCCTTGTTTCGGATGTCCAAATCTCGAAACTGGTCTCAGTTGTGTTTGGACAATATCTCAGATAAAGAGAAAATTTCCAAAGGTCTGTTTCCTCATCAAACTTCTCATCAGCACTTGGAGATGAGACGCCATTTGATGGTAGTAGAGAAACTTCAAAGGTTTGTTTCCTCGTCAAACTTCTTACCAGCGCTTGGAGGTAAGATACCATTTGATGGTAAATAAAGAAACTTCAAAGGTTTGTTTCCTCATCAAACTTCTTACCAGCACTTGGAGGTAAGATACCATTTGACGGTAAATAAAGAAACTTCAAGGGTTGTTTCCTCATCAAACTTCTTACCAGCACTTGGAGGTAAGATACCATTTGACGGTAAATAAAGAAACTTCAAAGCTTTGTTTCCTCATCAAACTTCTTACCCGCACTTGGAGGTAAGATACTATTTGACGTTAAATAAAGAAACTTCAAGGGTTGTTTCCTCATCAAACTTCTTACCAGCACTTGGAGGTAAGATACCATTTGACGGTAAATAAAGAAACTCCAAGGGTTTGTTTCCTCATCAAACTTCTTACCAGCACTTGGAGGTAAGATACCATTTGACGGTAAATAAAGAAACTTCACCATCTTCCCTTTTGATTTGGCATCTTTGAAAGATTGTCATATGGGCCCGCGCTCTTTTGAGGGGCTAATGACTTCGTTTGAAGGCGGACGAACTGTTTTCGGGGTGAAAACCAACATTTATTGTCCTCCTGAATGTTTAACAGACAAACTGTCTTTCCTTGGGGAAAGACTACCATTTGTTGACTCCGCTGGGGATCATGAACTATCTTCTGGACGAAGACTACCATTCACTGATTTCGCTGGGGAATCATTTGTCAATATGCTGGGAGATTCTGAATTATTTTCTTTGACGAAAAAGTGGCATCTCTTGACCCTGCTGGGGAAATACCAAACTGTTTTTCAGGAGGAAAAACTACCACTTGTCAATTATGTCGAGGAATCCATATTTCTTAGAGAAGAGAACCGCTTATCGACCCTGTAGGGAATTCCAAAATGCGAAACAAACTATCTTATCTGAAGAAAACTGTCGAGTGTCGCTCTGCAGGAGAATCTCGGCTGAGGAAATCCAAAAGTGAACAAACTATCTCTTGGAGGGAGACTACCATTTGTTGACCTGCTTGGGGAGATCCTCGTGTATGAACTGTTGTCTCGAAGGAAAAAGCTTCTCCGGAACTTGCAGGGGAAACTTGAGTTCATGCCTTAATGACTTAGGCATTCACAGGATCAAAGCCTGATTCGACTATGCAATTATGATGTAATGTATGCATGAATATTATGACAATGATAAAATGTAAAGTGAATGTGAATAGAATTGTCGCAGATGGAAAATCCTAAGATACGACTTGAATTCTTGTTGATCAGAAGATGTCCCCTTCTTGTAGTTCGAACTCTGTTGGGAATTCCTGGTTATCAGTTGTCCGCTGTCCGAAATGAGTAATATGAATTGAAGTAAAGATCCGTCATCGGGAGATGTTCGCAAAGCGACCTCATGGGGAAATCTTGGTTCCCGGAGTCTCAACCGTCCTCGGAGCAACTGTTTGCATTCTTCCTATTGTTTGTAAACCTTAGAAAGAAATTTCACCTTTATTTTTGCAAGTAAATTCATTTTTATTTTATGAAAACATTTGTTTCAAGAAATTGACTGTTTAAACTTAAAATGCATTCCAAGAAACTGAATAAGACTAGATTGCAAAGGAAAAGCACAAGGCTCAAATTATTATATATGGAATGGTAATCAGCCAAATGCTTGATTCCATGGAGTATTTACAAAGTTGGAAATTGGTAATTTTCGGGAAAAGGGCTACGATGAAACGTGACGACCGTTATCTTTCCCTTCCACTCCGAGTTGCGCTGTATTCGTGCTTCGTAGAAGATGACCTACTGCTGATGAACACTCCGCTATGGATTTTGAATGATCAAGTTTGTCCTGAACACAGTTACTTGCCATATATCCCTAACTTTTGCGTAAACTACCCCTTTCGGGTTTTAAGTCTACCGGGATTGATTAATATATATATATATTTTTTTTATGTCTCTAATTTTTGCCTGAATCGCCCTTTCGGGTTTTCGATTCAGCGAGACGCTCTTTTTTTGCCTAAGCCGCTCTTTGCGAGTTTTCAACTTAGCGAGCTGTTCTTTTGTTTATTTAGGCGAAGTATTTCTTGACTGCGTCGACGTTCACAGGACGGGTGAATTCTTCTCCATCCATAGTCGTGAGTATTAAGGCTCCTCCTGAGAAAGCTCTCTTGACCACGTAGGGGCCGTCATAATTGGGAGTCCATTTCCCTCTCGAATCTGTGAGAAAAGATTGAATCTTTTTGAGTACAAGGTCGCCTTCTTTGATTGTGCGAGGTCGAACCTTTTTGTCGAAAGCTTTCTTCATTCTTTGTTGATATAGCTGTCCGTGGCATAAAGCTGTCATGCGCTTTTCTTCGATTAAGTTCAATTCATCGAATCTGCTTTGACACCACTCGGCTTCTGTTAATTTTGCCTCCATCAAGACTCTCATTGATGGAATATCAACCTCTATAGGTAGGACTGCCTCCATGCCATATACAAGGGAGAAAGGAGTTGCTCCAGTCGAAGTACGTACTGATGTACGGTAACCATGAAGAGCATACGGGAGCATTTCATGCAAATCTTTGTAAGTGATGACCATCTTCTGAATGATTTTCTTGATGTTTTTGTTAGCTGCTTCTACAGCTCCATTCATCTTTGGTCTGTAAGGAGATGAGTTGTGATGTTCGATCTTGAATTCTTCACAAAGCTCCTTCATCATTTTGTTATTCAAATTTGACCCATTGTCAGTGATTATCTTGCTAGGAATGCCGTAGCGACAGATGATGTGATTCTTGATAAACCTGACGACAACTTGTCTTGTAACGTTTGCATATGAAGCTGCTTCAACCCATTTGGTGAAATAGTCTATGGCTACCAAGATGAAGCGATGTCCGTTGGACGCTTTTGGCTCGATCATTCCAATCATGTCGATTCCCCACATGGAGAAAGGCCAAGGGGAAGAGAGTATGTTGAGAAGAAATGGTGGCACATGAATTCTATCGGCGTAGATCTGGCATTTGTGACACCTCTTTGCGTACTGGTAGCAATCTGACTCCATCGTCAGCCAATAATATCCTGCTCTCAGTATTTTCCTTGTCATGGTATGTCCATTGGTGTGAGTACCAAAGGAACCTTCATGTATTTCTCTCATGAGTATTTCTGCTTCTTTTCTGTCAACGCATCTGAGCAGAACCATGTCGAAGTTTCTCTTGTACAGAACATCTTCATTCAAGAAGAATCTACAAGCTAACTTTCTCAAAGTCTTTCTATCTTTCTTTGATGCCCCAAGAGGGTACTCTTGCTTTTGAAGAAAGTTCTTGATGTCGTGATACCACGGTTTGTCGTCGATGATTGCTTCTACTGTGACCACATGAGCGGGCCTATCCAGGCGCATAACATCGATCCGAGGAATGTCATTCCAATGATTTATCCTAATCATGGAAGAGAGTGTGGCTAATGCATCAGCCAAATTGTTTTCTTCACGAGGAATGTGATGAAAATCTACCCTGTCGAAGAATGGTAACAATCTTCTCGCGTAGTCTTTGTAAGGAATTAGCCCTGGTTGGCGTGTTTCCCATTCTCCTTTGATTTGATTGATGACCAAAGCAGAATCTCCGTATACATCCAAGTGTTTGATTCTTAGATCCATGGCTTCTTCGAGACCCATGATGCAAGCTTCATATTCGGCCTCATTATTTGTGCATTTGAAAGTTAATCTGGCAGTAAATGGAATATGGGTACCCTGAGGTGTAACAATGATTGCCCCAATTCCTCGTCCATAAGCATTGACAGCTCCGTCAAAGATTAAGCCCCACTGGGATCCTATCTCAGGTCCTTCGTCTGGTAGCGGCTCGTCGCAATCTTTCATCTTGAGGTACATGACGTCCTCGTCCGGAAAGTCGAAACTGGTTGATTCATGACCATTGAGCGGGTGGTGAGCCAGGTGCTCAGCTAGAATGCTTCCTTTCACGGCTTTCTGTGCGTGATACTCAATGTCATATTCTGATAACAACATCTGCCAACGGGCAATTCTCCCGGTTAAGGCAGGCTTCTCAAAGATGTACTTGATTGGATCCATATGAGAGATCAAACAAGTAGTATGTCGAATCATGTACTGGCGGAGACGTTTGGCAGCCCAGGCCAAAGCACAACACGTCTTCTCGAGCATGGAGTAGCGGGATTCACAGTCAGTGAATTTCTTGCTCAGGTAGTAGATGGCATGCTCTTTTCTCTTTGTCTCGTCTTGCTATCCAAGGACACAACCCATGGAGTCTTCTAAGACGGTTAAGTACATTATCAAAGGCCTTCCTTCCACTGGAGGAGACAAAATGGGTGGTTCGAGCAGATATTCCTTAATGCTGTCGAACGCTTTCTGACAATCGTCTGTCCAGACGCAACTTTGATTTTTCCGTAGAAGTTTGAAAATAGGAGCGCAAGTTGCAGTCATAAGATATATGAATCTCGAGATGTAATTCAGACGTCCAAGAAATCCTCTAACTTGTTTCTCGGTTCTGGGTGAAGGCATTTCTTGAATTGCCTTGACTTTGTCTGGATCTACTTCAATTCCTCGTTTGCTAACAATGAAACCAAGGAGTTTTCCTGAGTAGACACCAAAGGTACACTTGTTGGGGTTCAGGCGAAGCTGAAACTTCCGTAAGCGTTGAAATAACTTTGTCAGATTCTGTACGTGATCTTCTTCATTTTCTGATTTGGCAATCATGTCGTCCACATAGACTTCCACTTCTTTATGCATCATGTCGTTGAAAAGCATAGTCATGACTCTTTGATAAGTTGCCCCTGCGTTCTTTAGTCCAAAAGGCATAACACGGTAGCAGAACGTGCCCCAGGGGGTGATGAAAGCTGTTTTTTCCATGTCTTCAGGTGCCATTTTGATTTGGTTGTATCCTGAAAATCCGTCCATGAACGAGAAAACTTTGGATTTTGCTGTACTGTCTATCAACATATCAATATGTGGTAAAGGAAAATCATCCTTAGGGCTAGCTTTGTTCAAATCTCTGTAGTCGACGCACATGCGGACTTTTCCGTCTTTCTTAGGAACGGGAACAATGTTAGCTAACCACTGAGGGTATTCTGAAGTGACGAGGAAACCTGCGTTGATCTGCTTTTGAACTTCCTCTTTGATTTTCATGGCCATCTCCGGATGAGTTCTTCTTAATTTTTGCTTGACCGGAGGGCATTCTGCTTTTAATGGCAAGTGATGCTCCACTATACTGGTATCCAACCCTGGCATATCTTGATAAGACCAAGCGAAGACATCTGAGAATTCTTTGAGCAGCTGTATCAAACTCTCTCTGATCTCTGAACTGAGCGAAGCTCCAATCTTAACCTCTTTTTTGTTTCCATCGGAACCAAGGTTAATGATCTCTAGAGGCTCATTGTATGGCTGGATGGCCTCTTCCTTTTGTTGAAGTAACCGTGAAATTTCCTTTGATATTTCTTCGTCTTCTTCTTCCTCTGCCTCGAATACAGGAAACTCAAAGCTTGGAGAAGTCATACGATCGCACGTTTCAACGGGGTATTTTATGATTAATCTGCATATGTGTGATAAGTTTTATTTAGACAACGAGGGAAGACTCGGTGTATGCAGTTAATGGAATATTTGATGTTTTTTAAGGGTGTTTTTTAGGATTACCAATTTCCGAAAAAAAGAAAAGGGAAAACTAAACGAAGGAACAGAATGACATTTTTATTTATTGACAGTCACCTCTTGAAACAAAGACCCTATAAAACAAAACTCTATTGCTTTGGGCGAAGCAAAGAGGGACATTTTCCTAAGAAATAGTAAAATGCAAAGCCCTATGAAACATCTCTTCACCCTGGGCTATGGTGAGAGGACAAAATAACGGTGAAAGTTCCTACTTAGGAGTGCGAACAACAGTTGAAACTTCAACAGCTGTCCAGTAGTGGCGAACCCCATTGTGCACTAAGTAATCTGGAACCTTAGGCTTAAGCTGGCCTGTGGTAGGTCTTGATTTACCAACCACTGTCTTTGCAACACTCAGACGATCTTCTTCTACTTCAGCAGACTGAGCTGTGTGAGCATACCCATTTCCAAGTGGAGTATGTCGGTTTTTCTTTTGAGGAAACTTCCAATCTTCTGAATGGAGAGACTCGTTGTCGGAGACACTTTCGAGATCATCCTCTTCTGTATTTTGGTCTTGCTCTTCTCCCAAGATGGCATTGACTAGATATGTGAACTCTAGATCCGTAGCCTCGGAAGGTGACTTAGGGATATAATCCTCAATGATGATTTCACCAGATGCTGATGATGAATAGCAAGGGTTATACATCTCTTTTGGCTGAGAGAGGTACTCATAATCAATGTTCCATCCAGTTGGAACAATATCTTCAAGAGAGATTCTTGAACTTTCAGGAGCAGAGTATTTCACCATGTAGTCGAATTTTCCGCTTGGTTCTCCTAATGTATCCCAAGTCTCTTCGGGGATAGGAGGAACTTCTTCTGATGAACCATGATTTCTGGTGGTGAAGCTGTCAGTAACTTCATCACTGCTTGGTTGAGTCTTACTTTCAAATCCTTTAGTCGGATAACAGCAAGGTGAATCAGACTCTGGTAGGGAGATGTATCCTGCTTTGTTAAGATAGGATAACCATTCCTCTTCATCGGTGTTTTCCGTACCGATGGTATTGACTGTTTGTTGAACAGGTTGAAGAAAACCTCCACTGCAGAAAGTTTCTTGAATAGGGAGAACTACCTCAATCCCTGGGATAGCTTTTGATGATGTCGGAAAGAATCCAATTCCTGTTCTGTTCTTGTTGTTGGTAGGAATATTAATGTGCCCCCAACCACTGGTAGTACCATCCTTTACAACTTGGATTGCATCTTTGTATGAAGAGATAGACGCTGCTTTCTCCTTTCCTTTGTCCAAGGAAAGTGCTTGGAATTTAGTTCCAACAACTTCTTTTGGTTCTATGTCGGAGAATGATGACAGGTTGCTGACGATCAGAGCTCGTTCTCCACATACGGTTACCAATTTGTCATTTCTTATGAACTTCAGTTTCTGATGAAGTGTTGAAGTAATTGCCCCAGCCTCATGAATCCATGGGCGACCTAGCAAACAACTATATTGTGCTGGAATGTCCATAACTTGGAAAGTGATTTTGAACGTCTGAGGTCCAATAGTTATGGGAAGATCTACTTCTCCGAAAACTGACTTTCTTGATCCATCAAATGCTTTGACGATGACATGATATTTTCTTAGAGGGTAATCTTCGAAAGATAATCTTGATAATGTTGATTTAGGCATGACGTTGAGAGAGGATCCATTGTCTATTAGGACTCCTGTGAGTGTATTACCCATGCAGCCAACTGAGATGTGAAGTGGAAGATTGTGGTCCACTCCTTCTTCAGGAAGATCTTCATCACAGAAACTTAGGTTAGTTCCGGCGGAGATGTTGGCAATGATGTTGTTGAATTGGCTTATTGTAACGCCAGGTTCTACAAAAGCTTGTTCCAAAACTTTCTGTAGAGCTTCCCTATGAGCTTCAGAACTCAATAGCAGGGAAAGAACAGAAATCCTAGACGGAGTATGTAGTAATTGATCTACAATGTTGTATTCACTTCTCTGGATTAACTTCAAGATCTCATCATTTTCTTTCGCTTGAACAGCATTGGTTGGATGATTGTCTTGCCTATGTGGTACTTCCTCCGAAGGTTTCTCCACATTTTCTGTTGTTCTGTTGAAGACTCGTCCACTTCTGGTGACTCGACTAACATCAGCAATGTTGACAACAGACGGTAATGGTATTTCCTTACCATTTTCAATGAATGTAGCGTTGTACTTGTATGGTATAGCCTTGCTGGACTCATACGGTACAGGACCTGGTAAGTAGATGACTAGTGGTGCAACTGCTGTCTTCCTGCTATCATACTTAACTTGCATAGGTTCATCTTGATTAATTTGAGGAGATACGGTAAAGACTTCATCATCTTCTCTGTTGGCAAGAACAGTAATGGTATTGTCATCCATCAGCTTTTGAATGTCGTTGCGAACACGCAAACATCCTCGTGAATTTCTTCGACAGATTTCGCATCTACTGTAAGCGTGGAAATCTGTTCCAAAGTAGGCAAGTCCATTTAAAGTTTTATGGAACCTGACTACCGATCCTTCAAGATCTTCAACTTTGTAGATTTTGTATTCTCCTGGACATCCTTGAACCATGTTGATGTCATGTTCAGTTCTGACTCGGATATGTTGAATCCATCCCAAGTCCATTTGTTCTTGTAATGCAGCTTGAACTATGGCACATCCTTGATTATTCTTTGGACAAATTTCACATGTGAAGTAGTTGTGAGGTGGTACATGGCCGTACCCAGCTTGTCTAGCGTGCATCTTGACAAGATTTTCCCCTATCTGACGAATGTCGTAGATTTGAATGATGTTGGGGTGTTGATCTATCAGATTTACTGAAGCTTCTTTATGCTGCGGCAAAGGATTTGCTTGGACGTTTGGATTAGTATCTTTGAAGGATAGCATTCCGCTCTTCACTAATCGTTGGACGTCAATCTTGAAAGGGAAACAGTTCTCAATATTGTGACCTGGTGCCCCCTGATGATAGGGACAAGATTGGTCAGCCTTATACCATGGTGAGGAACTATTTGTAGGATTTGGAGGACTCCTTGTCTGAATGAGTCCTTTTTCCAGTAATGTTGGAAACAATTCTGCATACGGCATTGGTACGGGGTCAAAGGCAGGATACCTTGGAGCCCGATTGTTGTAGTTTGGAGGTCGAACCTGCTGCTGAGGTTGTTGCGACCTTTGTTGAATTTGTTGTTGCGAGACCTGAGGTTGATAAGCTGGCGCTGAGTTAACAACCGAAGTTATTGCTGCAACTTGAGGTTGGAATTTCTTCTTGATTTTGTGCAAGACATTGCTGACATCTTGATCCTTTTTCTTCTGGAAAGAACTTCCATACTTCCTTGGACCAATAGAAGATTCTGGTTCTTTGTTCAAGCGTCCTTCTCGAACTGCTTCTTCTAAACGCACACCCATGTTTACCATCTCGGTAAAGTCACTTGGTGCACTTGCAACCATTCGTCCGTAATAAAATGGACTCAAAGTTTTGAGATAGATTTTTGTCATTTCTTTCTCTTCAAGTGGTGGACAAATTTGAGCAGCAACTTCACGCCATCTCTGAGCGTATTCCTTGAAGCTTTCTCTATCCTTTTGAGTCATGGCCCGGAGTTGATCTCTGTCGGGAGCCATATCCAGATTGTACTTATACTGTTTGACGAAGGCCTCTCCGAGGTCTCGAAAAGTACGAATCTCTGAACTGTCCAAGTTCATGTACCATTTGAGTGCAGCACCAGTCAGGCTGTCTTGAAAATAATGAATGAGCAATTGTTGATTATCAGTCTGAGTTGACATTCTTCGAGCGTACATCACAAGATGACTTTGTGGGCATGAATTCCCTTTGTACTTCTCGAACTCTGGTACTTTGAATTTGTGAGGAATCTTAACATTCGGAACCAGGCAGAGGTCTGCAGCATTCTTTCCAAATAGATTTTGTCCTCGGAGAGTCTTGAGTTCCTTCTGCATTTGCAGAAACTGTTCTTGGAACTCGTCCTATCTTTCATACACGCCAGCATCCTCACTTGGAGCGTGATGATATACTTGTCCGCCTTGCGGGGGAAAAGTATGCATAATGGGCTGTGGAGAAGCCATGACAGCAGCTCTCGGTATCTCAGCATTCTGTTGTGCGAAACCCATTGTCGTTGCTCTTGGAACTTCAATTTCCAGAGGTTTGTAACCCTCCGGTGGACGCATATCCATGATGACTTTTGGAGCTTCAGAAGCTGGAGGTATGTACCCTTCTGGAGTAAAGTTATACGGCATGCCCCAAGGTCGATCAGGCGGCATGGTGTACTGAGGAATAGGAGTAGAAACAATCTCGGAAACCACAGTCCTTTGCGGTTCTTCTGGCGTTGGTCGATTCTGCGCAACTACCAGGGCTTCTACCATACTATTGAGTCTTTCAACAGTACCTTTGAGAGTATTAACCTCTTCTCTGAGTTCTTCATTCTCTTGCTCAAAGTCTTCCATTCTTTTCTTGCGAATTGAACGAGTGTTGTATTGATGAGACAGCTTGAAAGTCTTGGTTCACCTCCTTCTCCTCCTCTCTTTCTGGAGAAAGGAAAGTAACTCTTAGATCCGCGACAATTCTCGTGTCAGTGCGTACGACTACAGCGATGTATGATATGCAATTAAGTTATTATTTTTCAAGGAAACACCATAATTACGTTATGAAACATCAAACTTTTATTAATTAAGCGAAAACGCCGTTTTTACACACTTTGAAAATGGAAATACAGAGAAACTGAGAGAAAGGACTCTAAAACTTTGATGATGAGCCGACTTCACGTTCTAACATCTTCTTCTGTTTCTTGAGCTGAGCGTTCTCTGACGTGAGCTGATCGATGATCCAGGAAGCAGGAGGGATATGATGAGAAAGTGATGATTGTGTCACTTGTCGATCGAGTACTTCAAGTAACTCATCCTTCCTTCTTAGGATGTTTTGAATCTCAACATTTTCCATGTTGACAATTCGATACTTGTTCCTCCAAGCATTCCTTTCTTGGCATACCTTATTTAATGCCGCTTGCAGTTTTTCAACGTCGGTGGAGAAAAGGTAAATTGGTTCCCTTAGGGGAATAGGTTCTTGATGTTGATATGGCATCCTGAGCTTGAATGCTCTGACGCGTACCCATTGAAGGTAAGGATCCAGGGAGATGCAAAGATGTTTTCCTAACAATCTTCTCCCTTTTGTGTGAACAAGACGCCAGGCTTGGACAATTTTCTTCTTCAGCATGTTGCCATGATCGTCAATGTTCTTGAAGAACAGACCCTCCAATTGAATGTTACTTGGTATATTTTTCATGGGATAGCCGTATTGATGACGGGCTAAAGCTGGATTGTAACTGATCCCTCCCTTAGTTCCAATAAGGGGTATGTTGGGAAAACTTCCGCAACTGAAGATGATCTTGGTTTCGTCGTTGTCAGGACTACACAAATCAATGTCTGTATGAGTGAGAGACATGATTTTCTGTGACCAGTAAAGGCCATCCCTCATGTTCCAGAAAGTGCTAGACTTTGGCAGGTGCGAAACGAACCATTCGTATAACAACGGTACGCAGCATGTAATTAATCCTCCTCGCTGCAGGTTTCTTGAATGCACAGAGTGATAAGCATCCGCAAGCAGGGTTGGAACTGGATTTCCAATTAAGAAGATCTTAATTGCATTGATGTCGACGAATTCGTTAATGTTAAAAAACAATCCGTAGATAAGCAAAGCCAAGATTTCCTCAAAAGCGCTCATATCTTGGATGCTGACGAAGTACCGAGCTTGATCAAACAGGAATTTGGAGGGCAATCCTTGAATTCCTCCTCTACTCACCATATGAGTTCTAATGTCGACTACGTTCAAAGGAGTAGTTGCAGCAATGATAATGTCGTCAGGATTCTTTTCCAAACCGGAGTACGGATCTTGCGCGTACACGGGTATTCCAATCAGACGAGAGTACTCCTCCAACGTAGGCATGAGCTGATAATCTGGAAAGGTGAAGCAGTGATACATTGGATCGTAAAACTGTACCAAGGTAGGAAGGATCCCATCCACCATGTTGGTATTGAGCAAAGGCAGAAGTTTTCCATACTTCTCCTTGAAAGCCTGGGGGTTGACCACCAGTTTTCCGAGCTTTCCCAGTTCCTCGACCTGGGGAATCTTGAAGGTGTATTTCCTAGCTCTCTTTCTTCCGTAATCCATGGTATAGATCCTTAAGTCCTTTCTCCGTTTCTCTCTTTCTATGAAGTTCAAAACGTTCGTTATTTAGTTTCCTTGAAAAACGACTCGAAAAAGACTCTTTTTGTTTTTAGTTGTTTATTAATGAATGATGCATGAATGCATGAATGCACACACAAGAGTTTTAAACAAACATGGCGTTGAAGGGTATAGTGGTCATGAAGTCCAAACGCAATCCCCGCCCCAATGGTAAACTAAGGTTAAGGATTTTTGTACCTGTAGAACGGGTTCTAGGGGTCTCAGAGTTTTTGCTCAACCTTAAAGATACGTTGATTGGTATCTATAAGAGAGTTTTCTCTGAGTGTAGTATCTGCGTGACAACTACTTTCGTAATCACCGCTCTACGTCCTAAAAAAGGCTTTAAGTGGGGTTAATGTGTTTCTAGGTCCTCCTGGTACAAATCAGTCTCGGAATGCAGTGGCGCAGTTAATCACAACCAGCCAGGCAGATCCCAAGAGTAGATTTGGAAACCAAGATTAGAGGGCCTTCACCGGGAAGACATCCTCCATCCTATCTTATGTTGCACTCAAATCCGGGTATAGGATTTCTCACCACAAGGGGAAATCAAGCCCTTTCCCGATACAGAATAAACAAAATAAACAAATATAAATGCAGCAAGCACATGATATGACACAGAGGTTAGGCAGGACCTCTCTTGTTTGAGGGGGAATTTGGCATCCCTAATTCCTCATTGGGGCTGGACCAGCAACAGGTCAACAATTGGTTTGGATGAAAAACCAAGGTTTTTAACACTTATATCCCCAGCAGAGTCGCCATTTTTATCTGTGGTGTCGTTTTCTTTACCTCCCCGTTTCACTTGGGAGGACGGCACGCTAAACCCTTCACGCGAAATTTGGAAGGAGAATGCGCCCGTGGTGGGATGAATTTTGGTTCAGTTCTTCCTACGATATCACACGAACTTTCTTATTGGTCCTACGAGTAGGAAATGGGAAAAAAGATCTCAACTAAACCCTAGGAGTTTGCTAAGTGTGGGGATTTCACCTAGACTAGAAATTCTGGAGTCCGGGGGGTCGGTTATACATAGGGAAGTGTTTAAATATGGGAGACTTGATTAAAATTGAAATTGAAATGTTTGTTTGTTTGAATGTGGTAGAGTAGTAAAAATATCTCTCTATAGAGATAAGCTATGTCTATCTACTGTATAAAAGATTTGACTTTAGCTGGCTTGTATGAGGCCCAAGCTTGAGGCTTTTTGATTGATTTATTAATATTATTGACTCTGGGAGATGACTCCATTGGGGATTAATTACAGGGTATTTTTGTATTTTTGTGTTCTGTACAAAGCCCAGAATTGAGGCTGACTCTATTTAGGGAGACTCTATTTGTGTGCCTTGTACAAAGCCCAAGGTTGTGGCTAACTGCTGAGGATAACTGAATTTTTGAGACTATGAATGACTCTTTTTTGTGTGCCTTGTACAAAGCCCAAGGTTGTGGCTGACTCTAGCTAGGGAAAACATTATTTTCTGCCTTGTACAAAGCCCAAGGTTGTGGCTGACTCTTAAATAAACTGAGTATGGATGACTCTATGGGGAAAAGATCCTAGGTTTTAGGAATCTTTGACAAATGAAAATATGGTTTATCTGCCTTGTACAAAGCCCAAGGTTGTGGCTACTGAGTGATGAAGAACTCACTGGGGAGACTCTATTATCTGCCTTGTACAATGCCCAAGGTTGAGGCTGACTCTTGACAGGGGAGTTTTATTGTTTGGTGCCTTGTATGAAGCCCAAGGTTGAGGCTAACTATTTTTGTTGGTTTTGACTCTACTGAGGAGATTTTATTTATTGAAGGACTGTTCTTTCCAGGGATTTTGACTCGGCTGGAGAAATTATTTAGTAAAAGACTGATTTTTGTCATGTTTTTTGGAGGCTGACCCTTTCCAGGGGTTTTGACTCTTTTGGGGAAATTATCTCCTAAGAGAAATGAATCTTTATTTTTTGACATTTTTTTATTAATTGACTTTGGAGGCTAACCCTTTCCAGGGGTTTTATTGAAATGAGGGAATGTATGGAGGCTAACCCTTTCCAGGGATTTTGACTCTTTTGGGAAAATTATCTCCTAAGAGAAATGAATCTTTATTTTTTGACATTTTTTTATTAATTGACTTTGGAGGCTAACCCTTTCCAGGGGTTTTATTGAAATGATGGATTGATTTGGAGGCTAACCCTTTCCAGGGGTTTATTGAAATGATGGAATGTATGGAGGCTAACCCTTTCCAGGGATTTTATTGAAATGATTGGCAGAAAGATTATCTAGTGGAGACTTCTTGTTTAAAGCCCAAGATGAAGGCTGACTCATGCTGAGGATAAGCAAACGTGGATCCTAGACTCTGCTAAGGAAAATGATGAAGATAAGGGTGACAGAGACTGTCCATGTCTCTCATTCCAAAAAGGTGTACTCAATGCAAAATTGAGACAAACTTAGCTTGTTTAAGGTTTGGTTTAAATTGGAAGAAAACTCACCAGGGTAGGCTAAAAGGTGACTAAAGACCTGTTCCTATGTTTATAAGAAACCTGATGGGTCCTTGTATACAAGCTCAAGAGGAAGCTGGAAATGCTTTTAAGAAGCCTGTGGGTCCTTGTACAAAGCCCAAGAGGAGGCTAATCGAGGGTCCTTGTTATAGCACAAGAGAAAGCTATGTAGTTTTGAACTTATTTTGGCTCTAAGCAAATGGGTAAGAGGTTTCACAGGGAACAATTCCTCTTTGGGTGGATGTGTCCTATTATTTGGATTCTAAGGTTTTTACCAAGATGTTTCACCGGGAATAATTCATCTTGGGGGTTTGAACTACAGATCTCTAATTAGGAAAGAGCCTTCACCGGGAAGACATTCGCAATCCTAGGTCATATTCCTATAATATATATATATAGTTTAACTGTCCTAGGGTTTATACTCAAACGTAGTTCTAAACTAATATATGCACAGTTTATATTTGACAGTAATTTAAATAAAGACAGTAAATTGAAAGCTTGTAAAGCCTAACCTGGATGGAGTGGAGGCCTTTGAAGAAGTATGTACAGAGCCTCAACAGTATTTTTGTTGTTTTATTGATAACAGTTGAATATATATATGATAAACAGTTAATGGTTTTTTGAAAACAGAAGAAGTGAAGATGGACAAAGGTCACATAGGTATCTGAAGAGTTTCACCGGGAATAATGCCCTTCAAATACCAGAAGAATGTTTTTGAAAACAGAAAGAAGATTTTGAAAATACAGTTTTGAAAACAAGCTAAGAAGAGAAGGTGTTTGGGACTTACACTCTATTAGAGGCCCAGTACTTTACAGTACTGGTGTAAAAGTAGTTTGAAAATGATTCGGAATGATACAAGGTTTTGTTGTTTGAAAACCTTAATCATTTGATTTATTCGGAGATTTGAAAACAGTTTTGAAAATTGACAAAAGTCAACTTAATTAAGGTAAAAATAAAGATTTTTAACTAATTAAGACCTAAACAATTAGGGTTTTATCATAAACTTATTTACAAAATGATTAGGTTAAAACAAAGTGAATATACACATTTAAAGTATTTAAGAAAACACTTAAAACATACTATTTTAAACCTAATTAAAACACATGAAATAAATAATATTTTTATGATTTTTTTTATTATTTATAAAATAGATATATTAAATGACAAGTGTGTGAAAAATGAAGTGAAAATGATTTAATTTGATAGGTGAATTATTCATGTGAAGTTGTGAAGAAAATAAAAGAAATTATGTGTTAAAAAATAGTTTTTGGCCCTTGGAGGATTTGAACCCACGCCCTTGAAGTTACCAGCCCAAAACAACACCACTGAGCCAACGCGCGCTTGGTGATAATAACTCTCACTCAATTGGTTATGTTTCAAAACAAGTGATAAATCATTGAAAAATAAAAGAATCAAAAAGTCTGGGGCGAGGGGGATTCGAACCCCAGACTTTGGACACGCGCAACACACAAACACTCTTTACCACTGGGCTGTAACGATTTAGTCGTTTATAAAACAACTTCCATTCAAAATAAAATAAACTTTGGCCCCAGATTTAAATTTTGCGCGCCATGGCCATAGTCATCTTCTTCCTCGAGCTCAAGAATTTTCAAAATCCTAACTCTCTGGTTTCTCAACTAAATGACATGATGTAAACATCAATCTTGTTCTAAATTTCCTCACGAATCCAGATATGTAACTAACATTTATTTATATGAACTATAGCTACCTAATTTCTCAGAAAACTCTAAGAACACATGAACCCTAAATTTGAAATTAAATGACAAACAGGATGAATAAATGAAAGATGATAGAGGGTTTTCAATCCTCTGATGATGCTAAACAAGATAGAATCGAGCTTTAACTCAAAGAGTGCTTAAATTAAAGAGGTGAGGTTCAGAGACTTACCTCTGAAAATGGAGGTCGTGAGGGTGATAGAGAACACCTGGACTTGAATGAATGATCTCAATAGCTTCTCTGAGACTCAATGATGCTAACTGAATGCTTATTGGAGCTTGAATCCTCCTGAATTGCTCTGTGGACCTCCTTCGATTTGAGCTTCAAGTAGACATGGAGGTTGTTGAATTTGGAGTTACAGACGAGCTGCAGCCATCTGGTTAGCTTCACTATGACCTGAGGAGTGTGCCTGGATGATTGGCTTGGCTTGAAACCTCCTGAATTACTCTATGGACCTCCAACGGCAACAGCTCCAAGTGAGAGGTGAAGATGATGATTCTTCACTTACAGAAGTGTTTCAGAGGTCTGGATCACCTCTAAATGACTTCCCCAATGTGTTTGAATACTTAATTCCAAAGGAAGAGCTTTGGTTTGAAGAATCCGAGTCTTCTTGCCAAAGAACCTTTGAAAACCTTAAGTATGAAGAAAGAAGAGAGAAAGCAAGAATTTTGTTGCTTTGGTGTGGTTTCTGAATGAGAAAGAGGCCTCTATTTATAGGCAATTGGTTCAGAGCAATTGATCATAGTAAGCTTGCTTAGTGTAGTGAGTTTGGTTTCTTAGCCATGAAGGAATTCAAAGAATATTCCAAGTGCAATGATGAGCTCTTTGATACCACTCCCTAGCCCTCGGTTTTGCTTGATCTTAGGGGACCAAATGGCTGCAGAAATGAGCTCCAATTGGTTGGGAGAAGATTCCTTTGATGAATCACCAATTTGTCATAAATTCAAAAATGCAATCATTACATAATCACATGCCTTTGTTTTTGGGAATCTTCTCTAATCCTTATGCAATGATGGAAATTGATGTATGGTATGGTTTCAGATGCATTAGAGGTCGTGTAGCATCACTTAGTGAAGCAAAATGCACAAAATTGCAAAGTTTCAAATTGTACATGACCTATAATTTTACTTCATGAGGCCAACTTTGAACAAGCATAACTCCTAGCTCAAATTGAATTTGGAGAAGGTTGAACACAATTTGGAAAGCCCTAAACATCTACTACAAATCATTAGTTTGGAGTTTCTTCAGAATCCTTTGGCAAATTTGTGAAAAATGAGGCCAAAGTTGGAAGAAAACTAGGCTAAAACACTTAGAAAAATTTCTAAGTGTTTATGACCTAAAACTCCAAAATTTCCAAAACTCTTAAATGATTGATCTTTTTGAAAAAAGTTCCTTTGTAAGATGTTGTTTTATTTTGCAAGATCTACAACTTTCATGTTGGAAGTTTTTTGAGTTGTGTAGGTGAAATTTTGAGTTCTCACCATGCCTTAAAAAACCCTAATTCCCGACTTTTTGCTCCTTGATGAATTTCTTTGAATTTCTTTGGTCAAATGAATTCATTATCCATATATTGATGATATTGATCCTTAAAAGTCATGGTTTGACCAAAAATCTCAAAAGTCAATGGTGATCCCATACAGTTGACTTTTTCCTGGTAAGGTGAGATTTTGGACTTTTGTGTAGAATCAAGATCTTCTCCTCAAATGAATGATGTAAATGGATTATATTGAGGTAGTAGAGACTCTTGAATCATGTCTTGAGTTTTGGATCCATGCCCTGATTAAAAGTCAACTATCTTGGTGAATTAGGTCAAAAACCCTAATTGTCGACCAGAGGACAATGATGACTGTAGACTCTGAACTGAGGTGTAATGTCCAGTGGATCTTGTCATATGAGTTATTTGAAGATGATTGATGTCTTTGAATGATCCCCTGGGGCTTTTTAAGGTTTCCCAAAGGTGATCCCTGATTTTAGTCCTTGATAGGCTCCAAACCCTAGTCTGTTGATCTGAGTAATTCTGTACTTAGATGACTGGGTGTCTAATCAATCATAGGTGAAATAATGAAGCTTTTGAGTCTTATGATTGTATTAGAGACTAATCCCTCTATTGATTGATCCTTTGCCTGAGTTTTCTTGTCTTTGAACACCCTCGATTGAATGCCAGACTGCCCTAGGTACTTACTTTGACTTGATGAAAATCCTGAAGATATATCATCTCAGGGGGGTCAAAAATTAGGGTATGACAGATGCCCCTATTTAAGTTTCTTTTATCTGGAGGGAGAGAGATTGATATCTCGATCTCTCCTGCGTAAAAGAGACTTAAATATCAAAGAATGCCCGAATTTTGGGCGCTCCTGAGATGTTGTAATTGATAAAATCCTTGCATGACTTGATCCCGTTGTCGCACTTGGCGGGGGATGAGGAGACAAACTCCTGCAGAAATACTTGATGTGGATTCTGGCGAATGGATAGCAGTGTAGGATGCGCAATCCATCTTCTTTAACTAAGTGTTGACATTTAGAAAAAGGAAAACAACCTCCCCCTTGTTTCGGATGTCCAAATCTCGAAACTGGTCTCAGTTGTGTTTGGACAATATCTCAGATAAAGAGAAAATTTCCAAAGGTCTGTTTCCTCATCAAACTTCTCATCAGCACTTGGAGATGAGACGCCATTTGATGGTAGTAGAGAAACTTCAAAGGTTTGTTTCCTCGTCAAACTTCTTACCAGCGCTTGGAGGTAAGATACCATTTGATGGTAAATAAAGAAACTTCAAAGGTTTGTTTCCTCATCAAACTTCTTACCAGCACTTGGAGGTAAGATACCATTTGACGGTAAATAAAGAAACTTCAAGGGTTGTTTCCTCATCAAACTTCTTACCAGCACTTGGAGGTAAGATACCATTTGACGGTAAATAAAGAAACTTCAAAGGTTTGTTTCCTCATCAAACTTCTTACCCGCACTTGGAGGTAAGATACTGTTTGACGGTAAATAAAGAAACTTCAAGGGTTGTTTCCTCATCAAACTTCTTACCAGCACTTGGAGGTAAGATACCATTTGACGGTAAATAAAGAAACTCCAAGGGTTTGTTTCCTCATCAAACTTCTTACCAGCACTTGGAGGTAAGATACCATTTGACGGTAAATAAAGAAACTTCACCATCTTCCCTTTTGATTTGGCATCTTTGAAAGATTGTCATATGGGCCCGCGCTCTTTTGAGGGGCTAATGACTTCGTTTGAAGGCGGACGAACTGTTTTCGGGGTGAAAACCAACATTTATTGTCCTCCTGAATGTTTAACAGACAAACTGTCTTTCCTTGGGGAAAGACTACCATTTGTTGACTCCGCTGGGGATCATGAACTATCTTCTGGACGAAGACTACCATTCACTGATTTCGTTGGGGAATCATTTGTCAATCTGCTGGGAGATTCTGAATTATTTTCTTTGACGAAAAAGTGGCATCTCTTGACCCTGCTGGGGAAATACCAAACTGTTTTTCAGGAGGAAAAACTACCACTTGTCAATTATGTCGAGGAATCCATATTTCTTAGAGAAGAGAACCGCTTATCGACCCTGTAGGGAATTCCAAAATGCGAAACAAACTATCTTATCTGAAGAAAACTGTCGAGTGTCGCTCTGCAGGAGAATCTCGGCTGAGGAAATCCAAAAGTGAACAAACTATCTCTTGGAGGGAGACTACCATTTGTTGACCTGCTTGGGGAGATCCTCGTGTATGAACTGTTGTCTCGAAGGAAAAAGCTTCTCCGGAACTTGCAGGGGAAACTTGAGTTCATGCCTTAATGACTTAGGCATTCACAGGATCAAAGCCTGATTCAACTAATGAATTATGATGTAATGTATGCATGAATATTATGACAATGATAAAATGTAAAGTGAATGTGAATAGAATTGTCGCAGATGGAAAATCCTAAGATACGACTTGAATTCTTGTTGATCAGAAGATGTCCCCTTCTTGTAGTTCGAACTCTGTTGGGAATTCCTGGTTATCAGTTGTCCGCTGTCCGAAATGAGTAATATGAATTGAAGTAAAGATCCGTCATCGGGAGATGTTCGCAAAGCGACCTCATGGGGAAATCTTGGTTCCCGGAGTCTCAACCGTTCTCGGAGCAACTGTTTGCATTCTTCCTATTGTTTGTAAACCTTAGAAAGAAATTTCACCTTTATTTTTGCAAGTAAATTCATTTTTATTTTATGAAAACATTTGTTTCAAGAAATTGACTGTTTAAACTTAAAATGCATTCCAAGAAACTGAATAAGACTAGATTGCAAAGGAAAAGCACACGGCTCAAATTATTATATATGGAATGGTAATCAGCCAAATGCTTGATTCCATGGAGTATTTACAAAGTTGGAAATTGGTAATTTTCGGGAAAAGGGCTACGATGAAACGTGACGACCGTTATCTTTCCCTTCCACTCCGAGTTGCGCTGTATTCGTGCTTCGTAGAAGATGACCTACTGCTGATGAACACTCCGCTATGGATTTTGAATGATCAAGTTTGTCCTGAACACAGTTACTTGCCATATATCCCTAACTTTTGCGTAAACTACCCCTTTCGGGTTTTAAGTCTACCGGGATTGATTAATATATATATATTTTTTTTTTGTCTCTAATTTTTGCCTGAATCGCCCTTTCGGGTTTTCGATTCACCGAGACGCTCTTTTTTTGCCTAAGCCGCTCTTTGCGAGTTTTCAACTTAGCGAGCTGTTCTTTTGTTTATTTAGGCGAAGTATTTCTTGACTGCGTCGACGTTCACAGGACGGGTGAATTCTTCTCCATCCATAGTCGTGAGTATTAAGGCTCCTCCTGAGAAAGCTCTCTTGACCACGTAGGGGCCGTCATAATTGGGAGTCCATTTCCCTCTCGAATCTGTGAGAAAAGATTGAATCTTTTTGAGTACAAGGTCGCCTTCTTTGATTGTGCGAGGTCGAACCTTTTTGTCGAAAGCTTTCTTCATTCTTTGTTGATATAGCTGTCCGTGGCATAAAGCTGTCATGCGCTTTTCTTCGATTAAGTTCAATTCATCGAATCTGCTTTGACACCACTCGGCTTCTGTTAATTTTGCCTCCATCAAGACTCTCATTGATGGAATCTTAACCTCTATAGGTAGGACTGCCTCCATGCCATATACAAGGGAGAAAGGAGTTGCTCCAGTCGAAGTACGTACTGATGTACGGTAACCATGAAGAGCATACGGGAGCATTTCATGCAAATCTTTGTAAGTGATGACCATCTTCTGAATGATTTTCTTGATGTTTTTGTTAGCTGCTTCTACAGCTCCATTCATCTTTGGTCTGTAAGGAGATGAGTTGTGATGTTCGATCTTGAATTCTTCACAAAGCTCCTTCATCATTTTGTTATTCAAATTTGACCCATTGTCAGTGATTATCTTGCTAGGAATGCCGTAGCGACAGATGATGTGATTCTTGATAAACTTGACGACAACTTGTCTTGTAACGTTTGCATATGAAGCTGCTTCAACCCATTTGGTGAAATAGTCTATGGCTACCAAGATGAAGCGATGTCCGTTGGACGCTTTTGGCTCGATCATTCCAATCATGTCGATTCCCCACATGGAGAAAGGCCAAGGGGAAGAGAGTATGTTGAGAAGAAATGGTGGCACATGAATTCTATCGACGTAGATCTGGCATTTGTGACACCTCTTTGCGTACTGGTAGCAATCTGACTCCATCGTCAGCCAATAATATCCTGCTCTCAGTATTTTCCTTGTCATGGTATGTCCATTGGTGTGAGTACCAAAGGAACCTTCATGTATTTCTCTCATGAGTATTTCTGCTTCTTTTCTGTCAACGCATCTGAGCAGAACCATGTCGAAGTTTCTCTTGTACAGAACATCTTCATTCAAGAAGAATCTACAAGCTAACTTTCTCAAAGTCTTTCTATCTTTCTTTGATGCCCCAAGAGGGTACTCTTGCTTTTGAAGAAAGTTCTTGATGTCGTGATACCACGGTTTGTCGTCGATGATTGCTTCTACTGTGACCACATGAGCGGGCCTATCCAGGCGCATAACATCGATCCGAGGAATGT